>NC_091381.1:12174575-12234575 GCF_038502225.1 Cherax quadricarinatus | reverse complement strand
TATTTAAACCTTAAAATTTGTTACAGCTATTATTTACCTGTAACAAATTTTAAGGTTTAAATAATAATTTATTTGAATGTTTTTGGCTACGGTGACGACCACCGTCAGAGTCTTCTACTGCCTACAATTTATACACCTTCAAATAACTTTTGAATTTCGATGAATGGTTCAGAGAACCGACAAGTTTGATAAATTAGACATATGTGCAACACTTTGTTATCTTTAATGAGGAAACGTTTCGCCACACAGTGGCTTCATCAGTCCATCATTCTTGAAAAGATTGATGGACTGATTACATCGACGCAAGTCTGAGGGACTGATTACCTCAAACTCCTGTTCTTCACCATTCTCCTTTGTATGGACTGATGAAGCCATTGTGTGGCGAAAAGTTTCCTCACTAAAGCTACCCTACTGTTGCAAATGTGTCTAATTTACCAACTTTTGAATTCATGAAGCCACTGTTTGGCGAAACATCATAATACCGACACCCAGGTGTTGCACCTTTGTGTTATTCATTATTTTGATGTTTTTGCCTTGTATTATCATTACCATAACAGTACTGTTTCTACTGGCACTGTTGTTAACGCTGCTGCTAATGCTACTCCAGCTGCTAATACGACTGCTGCTTCTATCACTGATACTTCTACTAAAACTACTGCTGCTACTTCTACTACTACTACTGCTACTACTTCTACTACTACTACTGCTGCTACTTCTACTACTACTACTGCTGCTACTTCTACTACTACTACTGCTGCTACTTCTACTACTACTACTGCTGCTACTTCTACTACTACTACTACACTTTATCATAATACATCGGTTACTACTGCTTTACTACTACTTCTAATACTAGTAATGCTATAATAGTATAAATTTTGCTACTTTTGCCAATATTACTACTACTACTACTACTACTACTACTACTACTACTACTACTAGTTTTAGTACTACATCCATTATTACTGTTATTATTACTGCCACTTCTTCCGTATCAATAATAATAATAAAATAATAATAATAATAGTAATAATAATAATAATAATAATAATAATAATAATAATAATAATAAATTTAATTATAATAAATTCAGCAATAAAATAATTATAATTCTTAAAATAACAAAATTTTTATTATAATTACCATCGTGTCAGCTTTTTTCGCCTCATTGAAATATATTAAAATATTTATAATATTTTTCAAAATACATAAATAAACAGCAGGTAATGAGTGGGCGATGACACCACCATTCATCCGGGTGGGGAAAAATATGACCACTATATTAAAATATTTAATATATATTTTATTTTGAATGTGTAAAATAACCCTGGTAATAAGAGAATATTTTTGAGGATATGAAGTTTGGCAAAAAAAAAAAAAAATCTCTAACTGGTTTAGGGATTTATCATAGTTAGACCTGAAGCGATATTTGCCCCAGCTTTTTAGCCCCTCAAGGGAGGTTCCTTTTTTTTTTTTGTTTTTTTTTTTTTTGTTTTACACAGGGTTTGACAAGGTTAAGGATCCCTAGCTTTATTGACAGCTATTTACAGGTTAAGGATTCCTAACTTTATTGGCAAGCTATTACAGGTTAAGGATTCCTAACTTTATTGGCAAGCTAAGAGCTGTTACCTACATCAGCTCATTTGAAAGCATTTTTATTGTTATGAGATATACAAGTAGGAAACAGGATGAAGTTGGAGCCATCTGTGGGCCAGCATTTTCATTTGATCAACTGACTTTACCTCGTTGATGCTGGTGAGGGGATCTTGATCTAGGGAATTGGATCTGTGCTTTAGTTTCTTGAACTGAGTCTGAATGCCTTCCATTCCTCCCCCCCCCCAAATGCGCTGTATAATCCTATGGATTTAGCGCTCCCCATGGTTATAATAATCTAGCTGTTTAGAACACTTGATCCAAGACTCAGGAGCTACATCCAGTACCTAACATCACTCCTGACTGCCTTCCATGCTAAAAACATGTATGACGTATGAATTTAGTTCATCACCATGAATTTAATGATTATGATAAAGTTATATTGAATATCGTTAATTAAAAGCACACGACACATTACGAGATGTGTCGTCACAGATGTTCACGTGGGTGTTCACGTGTACTCTGTGCTCATATACCTTGAATTACTGAAAACGACAAATGAAGTAGGCAGAATTCTAGGTGTCAAAATCGAGAAAAAGAGATGTGCTTGTATGTAAACCACCGGATACAAGTTTTTAGTATTAAAAATCTAACATTGTCTTCAAAAACCCATCAAACTCAGCCACAAATATATTGCTGCTTTAATTTGAGATATGTTAAAGGGAATAAACTGTAGGAAGGAATGCAACTGCAAAGAAAGTCACTGGAGGAACAGCCCTACTCAACAGAATTGTCAAACCTCTACAATAAACTCGGCCTAAGCCAGTATATTACTGAGCCGCCCATACTGGAAAAAATCATAGACCTTTTTTAGTCAGGAATATAACGGTGTTCTAGACTGCAGCCTCATACAATAACATAATCATAGTACAGACCGTCCTTTTTAGTGTCCTCGGACAGAGAAAGGTGATCAATCATCAGGATGAATTCAACAACTTCAGTTTCAACAAGAAGAACATTAACTGGGACCAAATAAATCGACAACTTAACGAGATACGATGGGTTGACAATATTATATGAGCAGATCTAAAGATCGTCGGGAGGAGGATCTCGTTTACAAGCAAACGAGAGAGAGAGAGAGAGAGAGAGAGAGAGAGAGAGAGAGAGAGAGAGAGAGAGAGAGAGAGAGAGAGAGATAGGGAGGGAAGGAGAGAGAGACGCCCTGTACATGGGAAAACGGTGGTTAATAGATCTTCACAAAAGCAAGAGACTCTTATTAGAGAAATGGAGAACATGAAGCACATACTGATTGCATCATAAAGAATCCATAAAAGTAAGAGGGAGCAAAGAACCAGTCATTATAATCATTTACACAAATGAGATGGAACATACACTGATGACAGTAAAGACACTATTGAAAGACTGATGTCACAATACGGCTTTGTCTTCAGTGAACAGCTCACTAGATCTTAGACACTAATGAGGATTTCATCAAGGAGACTCAAAACACCGCCTACATTTACACAATTTTTGATGTACTCTCTCCAATTGGCTGAAAAAAACATCCACAGCGTACTCATGCATTCTGCTCCTACTCCAGGCTGGTGGAACTCCACATTCACCATAAATATCAAGAAAGCACTATCTCAGAACTTTTGCATTTTATGATAAAAGAGCCTGGAAACAGGCCTCTTCCTACAGTCATTATCACTATTATTGCCCCTCATCAGAAAGGGGGCAGTAAAGCAATGCAGCCTGTACGCCATTAGCGATAACTTCACACATTACCAAATTCTATAAATGGGCTAAGAAGTTAGATTGCCAGTCACGTGCAATCACATCACCTGCATTATCCAGCACAACATGGGTTTAAGGTAGGTCGATCCTGCCTGTCACAACTGTTAGATTATTCCCACATTGTCCTGGATATTCTGGAAGACAAGGAAAATGCTGATGTAGTGTGCACTGAGTATTTAAAAGTGTTTGACAAATACGTCAGTATTGAATAACTGGAAAAGTGAGCACATGGATATTTAACCTTTTAAGAAATGGTACCCAGAGAATAATAGAAGCAAAGTGAAGTCAGAGACTGTCACAGTGAATAGTTCTGTTCCTAAAGACACAGTAATTCGCCACTACTGTTTCTCATTCTTTTATCTGACATCGACAAGGATATAAATCACTGCACCATAACATCCTCTGCTGATGACACCAGAATCTCTGTGAGAATGGAGTACGTCTAAGAAACAGTAAATCTTCAAGCGGATATAAATTAAGTCTTCCAGTCGGCCTCAGACAGCAGTACAATATTTAACGAGGATCAGTCTCGCTTACTCAGCTATGGAAGAATGAAGGAAAGAATGACAATCATAGCACAAGGCAAATTCAAATCATTCTCTGGAACGAAAGTGTCAGGTGTGAGCCTTAGGAGAGTTGATCACAACAGTGTTGCCATTGTTCCCGCAAGGAAAGTAGTTGACTGGATAACCAGAACATTCAAGAGGAGACTTGCTAAGCCAATGATTATACTCTCCAGGCTAGAATATTGTGCTTTACTACCGGCCCCTTTCTAGGCAGGTGAGATTGCTAAGTAGGAAAAATGTACAGAGAACTTCCACTGCCCGTATACTTTTAGACATGAATCTGAACAACTGGAAATGCTTGAGATCCGTCAACTGTATTCCTTAGAGCGAAGGCGAGAAAGTACATCATAATTTAATTAGAAACATGTGTAACATCTGGGTATCTTTATAGTAGACGTTTCGCCATCCAGTGGCTTTATCAGTACAAATTCAAGGACATAACTGGAAGACGGAAGAACTATATACTAAAGATTAGGTAATCAATCCCGCAGCTTTGGAGTTGGTGTGAAGAGCACTGTAGTCGTGAAGATTCTGGAACACAGGTAAGAAGGCTGGCGCTTATATACTGACGCTGTTTCACAGCGGTGTATACATCACTGTGAAACAGGAGTCAATAACTTGACCAACGACAGCAAAGAAAGAGCTGGAATAGCGACCGTCAAATATACAAAGGTGGACACACAGACGTCCCAAAACCAAAGAAATATTCCGCTTACGATACTAGGTTAGTTGATTACTAAGACACATGAGCAACGGTTAGGTATATTTATTCTGAAATGTTTTGCCTAAACAGTAGGCTTCTTCAGTCGAATACAGAGGATGCATCAAAAGCAGAAAACATATAAAGACAAGGTAATCAGTACATCAACCTTGGGAACGTAGATTTGAAATGGTTACTACCTTAACCTAGATAAAAGTTCTGCTCCAGAGTCTGTACCAGAACACTTCTCCAGGCTGAGGGACTTACCACCTCAAAACTTCTTGAAGTGTTATGGACCGATTACCTCGTCTTTATAGTTCTACTTCAGCTGCCTAATAAACGTAACTTGTCGAATTGGCAGAATTCCCTTTAATATTGTATGTATACATTTTTTTTATAGCGTAATACATATATTTTTTCATTAACGATGGTGTAAAAAATATTATTTTTGGATCAAACCTATCTTAGAAACTTTACCTAAGCTGACTTAAAATATCGATTTTTTTTTTACTCAGATTCTATATGACAGTTTTATTAAAGTCAGTGAGATACATTTTTTCCTTATGTTTAGAAAGATTTTCGGAGAGTAAAGACAAAAACAAATACTCACTCTGCATCTGGTTATTCTGCATATATATATATAAATATATCTACATATATATATATATATATATATATATATATATATATATATATATATATATATATATATATATATATATATATATATATATTATATATATATATTACATATATATATATATATATATATATATATATATTATATATATATATTACATATATATATATATATATATATATATATATATATATATTATATATATATATATTACATATATATATATATATATATATATATATATATATATATATATATATATATATATATATATATATATATATATATATATATATATATATATATTATGTCGTGCCGAATAGGCAGAACTTGCGATCTTGGCTAAAATAGCAACGCTCATCTTGCCATATAGGACAAGTGAAAACTTCTGTATGCAATAATTAAGCCAAAATGATTCTGAACCTAACGAAAAAAATATATTTGATTGTGTTTGTTTAGTACTAAATTATTGTAAACGTATTTAAAATATATTTAGTTGGATTAGGCTAAAATAAATTACTCTTCTTATAATAAGGTTAGGTAAGTTTTCTAAGATTCTTTTGGTGCAAAATAAAAACTTTTGCATTAACATTAATGAAAAAAATGTATCTTTAAACGTATAAGAGAAAATTTCAGAAAGGACTTAATTTTAAATGAGTTCTTGCTAATTGACCAGTTTTACATATTCGGCACGACATATATACATATAATAATAATAATAATAGGGGTACATCTATAGAGCAAATTGTGGGACCCATAGCCTTGGGGAAATCGACAAAAAGGCTTCGAGGAAGAATATTTGGATTTCTTCATGAAGCTATTTGAATATTCCAATTAACCCTCACCCCATGTATATTTCCAGCAAGCATGCGTGAGCGTATTTGATATGAGTGAATGGAGACAAATGGTTTTTAATACTCGACGTGCTGTTGGAGTGTGAGCAAAGTAACATTTACGAAGGGATTCAGGGAAACCCGTCTCCAGGACTTGAGTCCTGGAGACGGGAAGTAAAGTGTCGGCACTCTGAAGGAGGGGTGTTAATGTTGCAGTTTTATAACTGTAGTGTAAAGCACCCCTCTGGCAAGACAGTGATGGAGTGAATGATGATGAAAGTTTTTCTTTTTCCGACCACCCTGCCTTGGTGGGACTCGGCCGATGTGTTAATAAATAAATAAATAAATAAATATATATATATATATATATATATATATATATATATATATATATATATATATATATATATATATATATATATATATATATATATATATGTCGTGCCGAATATGTAAAACTGGTCAATTAGCAAGAACTCATTTAAAATTAAGTCCTTTCTAAAAATTTCTCTTATGCGTTTAAAAATATATTTTTTTCATTAATGTTAATGTAAAAAATTTTAATTTTGCTCCAAAAGAATCTTAGAAAACTTACCTAACCTTATTATAACAAGAACAATTTATTTTAGCCTAACCCAACTAAATATATTTTAGATTTGTTTACAGTAATTTAATACTAAACAAACACAGTGAAATATAATTTTTTTCGTTAGGTTCAGAATGATTTTGGCGAAATTACTGCATACACAAATTTTCACTTGTCCTATATGGCAAGATGAGCGTTGCTATTTAAGCCAAGATCGCAAGTTCTGCCTATTTAGCACGACATATACATATATATATATATTCTTTCTTTCTTTCAACACACCGGCCGTATCCCACCGAGGCGGGGTGGCCCAAAAGGAAAAACGAAAGTTTCTCCTTTTACATTTAGTAATATATACAGGAGAAGAGGTTACTAGCCCCTTGCTCCCGGCATTTTAGTTGCCTCTTACAACACGCATGGCTTACGGAGGAAGAATTCTGTTCCACTTCCCCATGGAGATAAGAGGAAATAAACAAGAATAAGAACTAGAAAGAAAATAGAAGAAAACCCAGAGGGGTGTGTATATATGTGCTTGTACATGTATGTGTAGTGTGACCTAAGTGTAAGTAGAAGTAGCAAGACGTACCTGAAATCTTGCATGTTCATGAGACAGAAAAAAGGACACCAGCAATCCTACCATCATGTAAAACAATTACAGGCTTTCGTTTTACACTCACTTGGCAGGACGGTAGTACCTCCCTGGGCGGTTGCTGTCTACCAACCTACTACCTATAATATATATATATATATATATATATATATATATATATATATATATATATATATATATATATATATATATTTTATTATCACACCGGCCGATTCCCACCAAGGCAGGGTGGCCCGAAAAAGAAAAACTTTCACCATCATTCACTCCATCACTGTCTTGCCAGAAGGGTGCTTTACACTACAGTTTTTAAACTGCAACATTAACACCCCTCCTTCAGAGTGCAGGCACTGTACTTCCCATCTCCAGGACTCAAGTCCGGCCTGCCGGTTTCCCTGAATCCCTTCATAAATGTTACTTTGCTCACACTCCAACAGCACGTCAAGTATTAAAAACCATTTGTCTCCATTCACTCCTATCAAACACGCTCACGCATGCCTGCTGGAAGTCCAAGCCCCTCGCACACAAAACCTCCTTTACCCCCTCCCTCCAACCCTTCCTTGGCCGACCCCTACCCCGCCTTCCTTCCACTACAGACTGATACACTCTTGAAGTCATTCTGTTTCGCTCCATTCTCTCTACATGTCCGAACCACCTCAACAACCCTTCCTCAGCCCTCTGGACAACAGTTTTGGTAATCCCGCACCTCCTCCTAACTTCCAAACTACGAATTCTCTGCATTATATTCACACCACACATTGCCCTCAGACATGACATCTCCACTGCCTCCAGCCTTCTCCTCGCTGCAACATTCATCACCCACGCTTCACACCCATATAAGAGCGTTGGTAAAACTATACTCTCATACATTCCCCTCTTTGCCTCCAAGGACAAAGTTCTTTGTCTCCACAGACTCCTAAGTGCACCACTCACTCTTTTTCCCTCATCAATTCTATGATTCACCTCATCTTTCATAGACCCATCCGCTGACACGTCCACTCCCAAATATCTGAATACGTTCACCTCCTCCATACTCTCTCCCTCCAATCTGATATTCAATCTTTCATCACCTAATCTTTTTGTTATCCTCATAACCTTACTCTTTCCTGTATTCACCTTTAATTTTCTTCTTTTGCACACCCTACCAAATTCATCCACCAATCTCTGCAACTTCTCTTCAGAATCTCCCAAGAGCACAGTGTCATCAGCAAAGAGCAGCTGTGACAACTCCCACTTTGTGTGTGATTCTTTATCTTTTAACTCCACGCCTCTTGCCAAGACCCTCGCATTTACTTCTCTTACAACCCCATCTATAAATATATTAAACAACCACGGTGACATCACACATCCTTGTCTAAGGCCTACTTTTACTGGGAAAAAATTTCCCTCTTTCCTACATACTCTAACTTGAGCCTCACTATCCTCGTAAAAACTCTTCACTGCTTTCAGTAACCTACCTCCTACACCATACACTTGCAACATCTGCCACATTGCCCCCCTATCCACCCTGTCATACGCCTTTTCCAAATCCATAAATGCCACAAAGACCTCTTTAGCCTTATCTAAATACTGTTCACTTATATGTTTCACTGTAAACACCTGGTCCACACACCCCCTACCTTTCCTAAAGCCTCCTTGTTCATCTGCTATCCTATTCTCCGTCTTACTCTTAATTCTTTCAATTATAACTCTACCATACACTTTACCAGGTACACTCAACAGACTTATCCCCCTATAATTTTTGCACTCTCTTTTATCCCCTTTGCCTTAATACAAAGGAACTATGCATGCTCTCTGCCAATCCCTAGGTACCTTACCCTCTTCCATACATTTATTAAATAATTGCACCAACCACTCCAAAACTATATCACCACCTGCTTTTAACATTTCTATCTTTATCCCATCAATCCCGGCTGCCTTACCCCCTTTCATTTTACCTACTGCCTCACGAACTTCCCCCACACTCACAACTGGCTCTTCCTCACTCCTACAAGATGTTATTACTCCTTGCCCTATACACGAAATCACAGCTTCCCTATCTTCATCAACATTTAACAATTCCTCAAAATATTCCCTCCATCTTCCCAATACCTCTAACTCTCCATTTAATAACTCTCTTCTCCTCTTATTAACTGACAAATCCATTTGTTCTCTAGGCTTCCTTAACTTGTTAATCTCACTCGAAAACTTTTTCTTATTTTCAACAAAATTTGTTGATAACATCTCACCCACTCTCTCATTTGCTCTCATTTTACATTGCTTCACCACTCTCTTAACCTCTCTCTTTTTCTCCATATACTCTTTCCTTCTTGCATCACTTCTACTTTTTAAAAACTTCTCATATGCTAACTTTTTCTCCCTTACTACTCTCTTTACATCATCATTCCACCAATCGCTCCTCTTCCCTCCTGCACCCACTTTCCTGTAACCACAAACTTCTGCTGAACACTCTAACACTACATTTTTAAGCCTACCCCATACCTCTTCGACCCCATTGCCTATGCTCTCATTAGCCCATCTATCATCCAATAGATGTTTATGTCTTTCCCTAACTGCCTCCTCCTTTAGTTTATAAACCTTCACTTCTCTCTTCCCTGATGCTTCTATTCTCCTTGAATCCCATCTACCTTTTACTCTCATTGTAGCTACAACTAAAAAGTGATCTGATATATCTGTGGCCCCTCTATAAACATGTACATCCTGAAGTCTACTCAACAGTCTTTTATCTACCAATACATAATCCAACAAACTACTGTCATTTCGCCCTACATCATATCTTGTATACTTATTTATCCTCTTTTTCTTAAAATATGTATTACCTATAACTAAACCCCTTTCTATACAAAGTTCAGTCAAAGGGCTCCCATTATCATTTACACCTGGCACCCCAAAGTTACCTACCACACCCTCTCTAAAAGTTTCTCCTACTTTAGCATTCAGGTGCCCTACCACAATTACTCTCTCACTTGGTTCAAAGGTTCCTATACATTCACTTAGCATCTCCCAAAATCTCTCTCTCCTCTACATTCCTCTCTTCTCCAGGTGCAAACACGCTAATTATGACCCACCTTTGGCATCCAACCTTTACTTTAATCCACATAATCCTTGATTTTACACATTCGTATTCTCTTTTCTCCTCCCATAACTGATCCTTCAACATTACTGCTACCCCTTCCTTAGCTCTAATTCTCTCAGATACTCCAGATTTAATCCCATTTATTTCTCCCCACTGAAACTCGCCTACCCCCTTCAGCTTTGCTTCGCTTAGGGCCAGGACATCCAACTTCTTTTCATTCATAACATCAGCAATCATCTGTTTCTTGTCATCCGCACTACATCCACGCACATTCAAGCAACCCAGTTTTATAAAGTTTTTCTTCTTCTCTTTTTTAGTAAATGTCTACAGGAGAAGGGGTTACTAGCCCATTGCTCCCGGCATTTTAGTCGCCTCATACGACATAACTCTAGGCTTTTCGTGTTGGAATTAACACAACATGAGGAGCTTCCAAACTGCAGAAAAGATGAGGATGTCCAAGCAAGTACGTTCCTATATACATATATATATATATTATATATATATATATATATATATATATATATATATATATATATATATATATATATATATATATATATATATATATATATATATATATAGGTACTTCTACAAGATTCCCTCCATAGGCTCCGAGAGGCACATCAATATCTGTACATATATATATTTCATCTGACACATGAAGGAGGTTTATCTCTTAATAATGTCAATAATGGTCCTGCGTTACGGTAACATATTATTACGTTTACATTTGTTTTGTTCACACAGTTCACAGCGCACATTTTCCTTAGACAATTTATCCTCATTTTCTCATCTCCTTTGCTCAGGGATATGACGAAAATAGGTAAATTGTGACCTCGGCTTGTCCTCCCAAAGGGAATCACGTATAAGACTGGTGTCCTTAGCGTTCTTGTTGACATTGATGCTCTGGAGACAATTTACAACGGCGACAGGCTCCCTTTACTTCCTTCACATGTTGGTCACGTCACTGTATGCGTTCACTTGTCATTATACATGTTACACTTTCTACATATTTTGTTGAGGGTTTATACATGTCGTCACAGATATAATTGTGAATGCTCACAGTATGTGTGTTCTCACCACCTCACAGGTGATATTGTGGAATTTCATGAGTCGTCGCCAACTTATATATATATATATATATATATATATATATATATATATATATATATATATATATATATATATATATATATATATATATATATATATATATATATAAGGGAACGTACTTGCTTGGACATTCTCCTCTTTTCTGCAATTTTTGCAAGCTCCTCATGATGTTCTCATGTCTTCTCAGGTGTTATTGTGGATGCTGATATTTTGTCATCCATGTTATCGAGGATGTTCGCATGTAACAGATGTTGAGGGCGTTCACATATCATCACAGGTGTTGCTGCTGTTAAAACGTCACAGGTGTTATTGAGGATGTCAGCTTGTAGCTGGGGTTTATGAAGGTGTTCACATAGCATTTACAGGTGTTGAGTTCACATGTCATTACAGGTGTCAATGAGAATATTCGCATGTCATTCATATTATCTTGGGTGTTGACATGTCGTTACATCTGCTGTTAAGAGTGTAGTTCACCTGTCTTCACAGTTGTGACTAAAAATATGTTCTTGTCGTTTACAACAGATGTTCACCGTGATCTCATGTTATCAACGATGGAACAGTGAGTGTTCACATGTCGTGACAGTTGTTTTTGAGGGTGTTCACATGCCCTCACAGATGTAAGAGTGGATGCTCATATTTCGTCACAGAAGTTATTATGGATGTTCACATATCGTCACAGATGTTCTCTCACGTATCGTCACGAATGCTATTGAAGGTGTTCACATATCATCACATATTTTGTTGTGGGTTTTCACATGTTACATATATTATTGGGGGGTTCACGTGTCGGTACATATGTTATTGAGGGAGTTCACATGTCTTCACAGAAGTTACTGCGGGTGCACACATATATGTCATTGTTGGTGGTCGCATGTTGTCACCGATGTTATAGTGAATGTTCACATGCCGTTACACATGTTATCGAAGGTACTCACATGTCGTTACGTATCATATACAAAGTATTCACATGTTGTTACAAATATTATTCTTCGGGTTAACAAATTGTTTCAGATGGTTACTGATATTAGTGGGATTGTTCATATGTTACAGATGTTATAGACGGGTGTTTTCATGTTATCATTTATGATATTGCGGCTGTTAACATATTTTGTGACAGATGTTTTTATGGATATAAACATATCCTCAGAGGGCTTGTGGAGGGTGTTCACATCTCATCATATATGTTATTGCGTAAGAATGGTATGTAATACCGACAAGATGAGATTAAGACACATGTGCAACATCTGGGTGTCTTTATTGTAGACGTTTCGCCATCCAGTGGCTTTATCAATACAAATTCTAGGACATAACTTGAAGACAGTAGGACTATATACAGATGAGGTAATCAATCCCTCAACCTTGGAGTAGGTGCGAAGAGCACCAGAGTCGTGGAGATTTTGAAGCAGAAGCAAGGAGCCTGGCGCTTATATACTAACGTCAGGTGTAGCAGACGAGGGCATAGTCACTGATAGGCGGGATTCCCCGGTGGAAGTAGGTCCTTCCCAAAGAGATGGGTTAGTTGTAGTAGTAGTTGTCGTAGTCGTGAAGATTATGTACATGTCCTCAGAATCAAAAATTCCATGATGTTGTGCTCTTCGCACCTACTCCATGGTTGAGGGACTGATTACCTCGTCTTCTGTATATAGTCCTACTGTCTTCAAGTTATGTCCTAGAATTTGTATTGATAAAGCCACTGGATGGCGAAACGTCTACAATAAAGATACCCAGATGTTGCACATGTGTCTTAATTTCATCTTGTCGGTATTATATACCATTCTTACACAACTTGTTAGACACTGCAACATCATGGAATCTTGATTCTGAGGACATGTACATTACCTTCACGACTACGACAACTACTACTACAATTAACCCATCTCTTTGGGAAGGACCTACTTCCACTGGGGAATCCCGCCTACCAGTGACTATGCCCTCGTCTGCTACACCTGACGTTAGTATATAAGCGCCAGGCTCCTTGCTTCTGCTTCAGAATCTCCACGACTGGAGTTTACCTGGAGAGAGTTCCGGGGGTCAACGCCCCCGCGGCCCGGTCTGTGACCAGGCCTCCTGGTGGATCAGAGCCTGATCAACCAGGCAGTTGCTGCTGGCTGCACGCAAACCAACGTACGAGCCACAGCCCGGCTGATCAGGAACTGACTTTAGGTGCTTGTCCAGTGCCAGCTTGAAGACTGCCAGGGGTCTGTTGGTAATCCCCCTTATGTGTGCTGGGAGGCAGTTGAACAGTCTCGGGCCCCTGACACTTATTGTATGGTCTCTTAACGTGCTAGTGACACCCCTGCTTTTCATTGGGGGGATTGTGCATCGTCTGCCAAGTCTTTTTGCTTTCGTAGTGAGTGATTTTCGTGTGCAAGTTCGGTACTAGTCCCTCTAGGATTTTCCAGGTGTATATAATCATGTATCTCTCCCTCCTGCGTTCCAGGGAATACAGGTTTAGGAACCTCAAGCGCTCCCAATAATTGAGGTGTTTTATCTCCGTTATGCGCGCCGTGAAAGTTCTCTGTACATTTTCTAGGTCGGCAATTTCACCTGCCTTGAAAGGTGCTGTTAGTGTGCAGCAATATTCCAGCCTAGATAGAACAAGTGACCTGAAGAGTGTCATCATGGGCTTGGCCTCCCTAGTTTTGAAGGTTCTCATTATCCATCCTGTCATTTTTCTAGCAGATGCGATTGATACAATGTTATGGTCCTTGAAGGTGAGATCCTCCGACACGATCACTCCCAGGTCTTTGACGTTGGTGTTTCGCTCTATTTTGTGGCCAGAATTTGTTTTGTACTCTGATAAAGATTTAATTTCCTCATGTTTACCATATCTGAGTAATTGAAATTTCTCATCGTTGAACTTCATATTGTTTTCTGCAGCCCACTGAAAGATTTGGTTGATGTCCGCCTGGAGCTTTGCAGTGTCTGCAATGGAAGACACTGTCATGCAGATTCGGGTGTCATCTGCAAAGGAAGACACGGTGCTGTGGCTGACATCCTTGTCTATGTCGGATATGAGGATGAGGAACAAGATGGGAGCGAGTACTGTGCCTTGTGGAACAGAGCTTTTCACCGTAGCTGCCTCGGACTTTACTCTGTTGACGACTACTCTCTGTGTTCTGTTAGTGAGGAAATTATAGATCCATCGACCGACTTTTCCTGTTATTCCTTTAGCACGCATTTTGTGCGCTATTACGCCATGGTCACACTTGTCGAAGGCTTTTGCAAAGTCTGTATATATTACATCTGCATTCTTTTTGTCTTCTAGTGCATTTAGGACCTTGTCGTAGTGATCCAATAGTTGAGACAGACAGGAGCGACCTGTTCTAAACCCATGTTGCCCTGGGTTGTGTAACTGATGGGTTTCTAGATGGGTGGTGATCTTGCTTCTTAGGACCCTTTCAAAGATTTTTATGATATGGGATGTTAGTGCTATTGGTCTGTAGTTCTTTGCTGTTGCTTTACTGCCCCCTTTGTGGAGTGGGGCTATGTCTGTTGTTTTTAGTAACTGTGGGACGACCCCCGTGTCCATGCTCCCTCTCCATAGGATGGAAAAGGCTCGTGATAGGGGCTTCTTGCGGTTCTTGATGAACACAGAGTTCCATGAGTCTGGCCCTGGGGCAGCGTGCATGGGCATGTCATTTATCGCCTGTTCGAAGTCATTTGGCGTCAGGATAACATCGGATAGGCTTGTGTTAATCAAATTTTGTGGCTCTCTCATAAAAAATTCATTTTGATCTTCGACTCTCAGTCTGGTTAGCGGCTTGCTAAAAACTGAGTCATATTGGGACTTGAGTAGCTCACTCATTTCCTTGCTGTCATCTGTGTAGGACCCATCTTGTTTAAGTAGGGGCCCAATACTGGACGTTGTTCTCGATTTTGATTTGGCATAGGAGAAGAAATACTTTGGGTTTCTTTCGATTTCATTTATGGCTTTTAGTTCTTCCCGCGATTCCTGACTCCTAAAGGATTCTTTTAGCTTAAGTTCGATGCTTGCTATTTCTCTGACCAGTGTCTCCCTACGCATTTTTGATATATTGACCTCTTTTAGCCGCTCTGTTATTCTTTTCCGTCGCCTGTAAAGGGAGCGCCTGTCTCTTTCTATTTTACATCTACTCCTCCTTTTTCTTAGAGGAATAAGCCTTGTGCATACATCGAGTGCCACCGAGTTAATCTGTTCTAGGTATAAGTTGGGGTCTGTGTTGCTTAGTATATCTTCCCAGCTTATATCGGTTAGGACTTGGTTTACTTGGTCCCACTTTATGTTTTTGTTATTGAAGTTGAATTTGGTGAATGCTCCCTCGTGACTAATCTCATTATGTCGGTCTGGGGCTCCGCGCATACATGACTGAACCTCAATTATGTTGTGATCTGAGTATATTGTTTTTGATATGGTGACATTTCTTATCAGATCATCATTGATAGTGAAGATGAGGTCTAGTGTATTCTCCAGTCTAGTAGGCTCTATTATTTGCTGGTTTAAATTGAAATTTGTGCAGAGATTTAAAAGCTCGCGTGAGTGCGAGTTTTCATCAGAGCTGCCTCCTGGTGTTATTACTGCAACAATATTATTTGCTATATTCCTCCATTTTAGGTGCCTTAAGTTGAAATCCCCCAGGAGCAAGATGTTGGGTGTAGGAGCTGGAAGATTTTCCAGACAGTGGTCAATTTTTAACAGCTGTTCCTGGAATTGCTGGGATGTTGCATCCGGAGGCTTGTAGACTACCACAATGACTAGGTTTTGGTTCTCGACCTTTACTGCTAAAACTTCCACTACATCATTTGAGGCATTTAGCAGTTCTGTGCAAACAAGTGACTCTGCAATGTACAGGCCAACCCCCCCCCCTTTTGCCTGTTCACTCTGTCACATCTGTATAGGTTGTAACCTGGGATCCATATATCGTTGTCCAAGTGATCCTTTATGTGGGTCTCAGTGAAAGCCGCGAACATTGCCTTTGCCTCTGCAAGCAGTCCACGGATGAAAGGTATTTTGTTGTTTGTTGCTGGCTTTAGACCCTGTATATTTGCCAAGAAGAATGTTATCGGACTGGTGGTATTGTTGGTACTGGGGGGGGGATTTTTTTCCCGGCATTAGTATCTGTATCTGTTGGTTTGGAGTGGAGGCCATCGACTGTGGTTCCACTCCAGGAATGACTGGATTTGGTGTACGATTTCTGCCATTTCCTGCCAGTTTTTTTTTCCTTCCTGGCACTAAAAAACCTCTCCCTCTTGAGTGGCTGTGGCTACCCAGGTTTTCCCATGGCCTGGATGTTTTGTATCTTTTTGTCCCCTTTAGATGGTATGCCTGGCAATTTAAGTTATAGCACAGTCTTTCCTGTACTGAAGAGGTACACAGTTCAGGGTGAAAAAGCTTACAGGAAGGGAGTTTGCATTTTCCTGTTGTCATATGGGCATGGCATTTTCTAGGGTGGTCATAGTTGTACGTCCCATCTGTTTTTCCAGATTTCCCATGCCAGCAGATACCAAGTGCATAGTATGTGCACAGGCTTGGTTTCCGTTTGCCTTGGGTTTCTGTGACTGTATTCCCTGTTGGTGCATGTTTCCCTGTCTTACTTCTATCCTCCCTAGCACCAACAATGGAGCTCCCACCAGTTGTTTTTGGTAATATATCCTCACTATTGCTAGTGGAGTCCTCTTGTTTGCTATTTCCTGCGGTATTTCTAGTTTGCAATATTGGTTTTATCTTATCTTTGACTACACTTGTTTCCCTACTATGGCTCCTGTCCCCTATGAGGTCATTTATATGTATTCCTTCCTGCGTATAATTCCCGACTACCTGGACAAAATCTCCAGCTTCACCATTACTGTCTCCCAGGACAGCATCTCCAGCTTCACCATTACTGTCTCCCAGGACAGCACCTCCAGCTTCACCATTACTGTCTCCCAGGACAGCACCTCCAGCTTCACCATTACTGTCTCCCAGGACAGCACCTCCAGCTTCACCATTACTGTCTCCCAGGACAGCACTATCAGCCCCACATTTACTGACTACCAGGACATCATCTCCAGCCTTACAGTTTCTGACTACATGGCCAGTATCAAGGGCAGTACCATTCAGCCCAGACTTTTTATGTTCCCATCTGTTGTAGAAAGCTTCCAGGTTTTCTATGAAAGCAGCTTTGATGTTGACCTCTTTTAATACCCTTGTGATTTTAGTCCACAGATTTATCTCATTTGGGCATACCCAAAAACACTTCCCTGTTTTAATACTGCTTGTAGCTAGTTCTTGGATATCTGCACAAGGGGCGTGACACCAATTTCCACAAAAATGACAATTTATGCATGTGGAAGCCCGTTTGTTTGACTGACCACAGACTACACACAGCTTCATAATGATTTGAATGGTTGATTTACTGCAATTCTACTAGCAACCTCTTGAATATTCTATTAATAACCTCCTTAAATGAAGCTCTAGCTATTTGTATTTCTGTTTCTGTTTTTGTATATTGGACAGCTTACCGTGCACGTTCCTGGTATATATTTAATG
Organism: Cherax quadricarinatus; assembly: GCF_038502225.1. NCBI lineage: Eukaryota > Metazoa > Arthropoda > Malacostraca > Decapoda > Parastacidae > Cherax > Cherax quadricarinatus. The sequence goes on along the minus strand of NC_091381.1, from coordinate 12,216,556 downwards.
TTTGTGTTTATAAGGGCGCCTACAACCCCATCCGTTTACAGTCTGCTTTATTGTCCAACGAAACCGTTTGAAACCAGTCAAGGGTTCGGACCAGTCAAGGGTTCGGACCAGTCCAGGGTTCGGACCAGTCAAGGGTTCGGACCAGTCGATCTGATCTGATCAGTGGGTCACTTATTTAAACCATACTGGTCGGTGATTTGAGCTAACACATGAAGGATCTACTGGAAATTATCTACCCGAGTAATCTGTGATTTGATTGATACAAAAGTGTAACTTGCGTGTTGAAGAGCCGGTGACTGCTGGCAACTCCTACAATGACGAACGGTCGACCTCCACCCTTGTTTATCAATCGCTGTATCTAGCTTTTCTATTTTTTTTTTCCGTCTCCACCACAATAAATGCTATATTATCACTATAGTTGACTGGTGCAAATTTTGGAGGAAGGACGCTTTTTCTGTAGTAATAATTGCTTCTCGTTGTGTATATTGCGACCGCTGGTAACTACAGGTTACATGAAATTCACAGTATATGTCTGGTATTTCAAGAAAAAAGAAACTAATGAAAGTCACTCCACTCCACTAAGTACCATTATAATACTGGTTAGTTGCTACTACAACACTGTATTCTGCTATTCACTGGTATCACTAGATTATATGCGAGTACACTAGGAGGCCAGGAAGATTATTAAAAACAGCTGACCTGTGGTAAGTTTCTGGCGACTTCTGGCACCTGCCTCTATAGGCTTAACACTTCATTTACAAATTCACCTGTTTTCAAATGACACTTTAGCCTTTATCATCAATATACTAGGGAGCCACTGTAGTATACACTATACACTATGTATACTCAATGTTATCAGGGAGACTTTCTTTCCTCTGACACGAAAAGTTCAATTATTATTATTTTTTTTTTCACACGGGACACAGGCCTATGATTCCCCTCTGGCAGTAAACTCTGCTAGGTAGTGCACACTAATTCTCCTTTTTTGACTCAGTATATAATGTTTTCCGCCCAAGATTGGTTCCAGGCGCTAGAGGGATGTATCGTATAGGATTGATGACACAAATTAAAGTTCTAGCACGTAAGAGCGACCGTGAAAACACCAGAAAACCCGGAGCACAACGAGGCACGCTGACACTGTCACACTCAGTCCCACCACGGTGCTCTTCGCACCTACTCCAAGGTTGAGGGACTGATTACACGACTACGGTGCTCTTCGCACCTACTCCAAGGATGAGGGACTGATTACACGACTACGGTGCTCTTCGCACCTACTCCAAGGTTGAGGGACTGATTACACGACTACGGTGCTCTTCGCACCTACTCCAAGGTTGAGGGACTGATTACACGACTACGGTGCTCTTCGCACCTACTCCAAGGTTGAGGGACTGATTACACGACTACGGTGCTCTTCGCACCTACTCCAAGGTTGAGGGACTGATTACACGACTACGGTGCTCTTCGCACCTACTCCAAGGTTGAGGGACTGATTACACGACTACGGTGCTCTTCGCACCTACTCCAAGGTTGAGGGACTGATTACACGACTACGGTGCTCTTCGCACCTACTCCAAGGTTGAGGGACTGATTACCTCATCTTCTGTATATAGTCCTACTATCTTCAAGTTATGTCCTAGAATTTGTATTGATAAAGCCACTGGATGGCGAAACGTCTACAGTAAAGATACTCAGATGTTGCACATGTCTTAATTTCATATATGTTATTGACGGTACTCATATATAGTCACTCATGTTTTTGCGGGTGTTCACATGTCCTCGCAGATCTTATTGCAGGTGTTTACAATTCGTCACGATGTTGTGAGTGTTCACATGTCATTACCCGTGTTACTGAGGGTGTTCCCATTTCACACACGTTATTGTGTTTCCATATCTTGTGACAGGTATTGCTGTAGGTGTTCACGTGCCTCTGGTGTTATTGACGGACCTCACATATTGTCTCAGATGTTTCAGTGAGGGTTAAATATCGTTAGAGTTTTTGTGGATGTTGATATATCGTCACAGATGTAAGTTTTGGTGTTCACATAACCCCACCGCGTTCACATGTCACGGATGTTATTGTGAATGTTCACATATCGTCACAAATCTCATTGTAGGTGTTCACAGGTCATCACCTATGGTATTGATGTTCATGTATTCTCATAGCAGTTATAATGGAAGTTCCTATTTCATCACAGATGTTAATACAGGTGTTCACCTGTCGTCATGATGGCATTGTGGAATCTTACACATCGCTATATATGTTACGATGATGTTCACCTACCACATACTATTTTTAGGGTGTTCACATATTTTCATGTTGGCATTCACATATTACTGATGGATTTGTGAGTGTTCACATGTTGTCACAGGTGGTATGAGTGTTTTTATGTTGTCATCGGTATTATCGAGGGTGTTCTCATGTTGTCACAGATGTTGAACAGGATGTTATTGAGGATGTACCGGGGTCAAAGAGGATGTTAAAATATACTGACTGTGTTCAATTGGCTCGGCAGGTGTTATTGAGGGTGTTCATTTAACACTTTTATTTGATGTTGAGTGTGTTCACATGGCGTCAGAGGCGGCACTGTTGTGTTCACAGTTACCTTATGTTATTGAAGGAGTTCACTTTTTGTTGCGATTTTTTTTTTTGGGGGGGGATGTTCACATGACGTCATTGATGTTATTGTGTGAAGATTGTTGTTGATGTTCACATTTCACCACAGGTGTTATTGTGAGTATTCATATGTCGCAGATGGTAATGACTGTGTTCACACATCGTTCCAGATGTTACTATAGAAATTCACATGTCTTCAGGGATGTATTGCGTGTGTTCACATGACTTTTCACCTGTCATTGGAGGCGTTCACAGGTCACAGATGTGACCCATGAACATTTGTGGGTGTTTTGTATAGTAACATTGTGTGAACTAGCAAGTCATCTCGGATGATGTTGTGGATGCTCAAATTTCGATGTCGATGCTGTGTGGGTGTTATATATATATATATATATATATATATATATATATATATATATATATATATATATATATTATTGAGGGTGTTCACATGACCTCACAGGTGTTATTGAGAATGTTCACATGACCTCACAGGTGTTATTGAGAATGTTCACATGACCTCACATTGTTCACATTGTCTCACAGTGTTATTGAGGGTTTTCACATTGTCTCACAAGTGTTATTGAGGGTGTTCACATGACCTCACAGGTGTTATTGAGGGTGTTCACATGACCTCACAGGTGTTATTGAGGGTGTTCACATGACCTCACAGGTGTTATTGAGGGTGTTCACATGACCTCACAGGTGTTATTGAGAATGTTTACATGTCCTCACGTGTTATTGACGGTGTTCACATGACCTCACAATTGTTATTGAGATTTTTCTTATGTCCTCACAGATGTTATTGAGGGTGTTCACATATCCTCATAGGTTATATTGTGGGTGTTCACATGGCACCAGAGGAGTTAATGAGAGTGTTCACATGCCGCTACAGGTGTTAATTCGCAAGTCGGCGAACGTGAACGTGACATGTGAACACCCACATACCATCACACATGGTATTGTGGGTGTTGACATGTCACACATGTTCTTCTGGCTGGTCACACGTGCTCACATGTGCAGTTGTCTTCTCAGAAGTGATTAATGGTATTCACACGTTGTTTCAGGTGTCACTGCGTTAATGAGAGAGTTAACATATTCTCACAGTTGTTAATGAGAGTGTTCATATGACAACACTCATGCAGTTGTAGGTATTCACATGTTATCACAAGTGTTACTGAATGAGTTTACATTTTGTAGCAGGTGTTATTGTAAGTGTTCACTTGTCTTCACACATGGTATTGTGGATGTTCAAGTGTCGTCACAGGTGTTATCAGGAGAGTTCATATTTCATCACAGGTGTTTTTCTTATAACGTGTTACTGGAAACGTTCACATCTCGTCACAGATATTATTGTTGGATTTTATACTGTGTTATTGACAATGTTCATATGTCATATATGTAGGTGAGGGTGTTCATATGTAATCAAAGATGTTACTGTAGATTTTCACATTGTGGGTGTTCAGATATCAGAGGTATTATTGAACGTCTTCAGAAGTTAATGTTAATGACAGACTGTATTTCGGGTGTTCACATATCCTCATAGGACACTGGAGAAGCCGTCCAGCCGCCGTGGAGAGAAGACTTCGTCGTTCCTGCTCTTCTGTTATCCTGAGTAATTCTCGAGCAGAGCAACTCTGAACACTGTTACTCGAGATTTTTCTTGGGTTATCCTGAGTTGTTCTCGACCAGAGCTGAGAGGAAACTTACTTGCAGTCACTTCGAGCCCCATCCCATCAAGAGGGTAAGGCGGTGACTTGCTTGCTTGTTCACCCCTCTCTTCCCCATCCCCCCATCCTTCCCCATGCTTCCCCATCCTCCCCTCACACGAACATCAACACTGGCCCACACACTAACACACTGCTTACATTGCTATCCTTCTGACTTTTTTATCTTCTTCTTTTTCGGCAACTTCGCCTTTGGCGAGTTAACACAAAGCATTTTGACCATCCGGTAGCCCGTGTGGTTTTTTAAAATCCGGCCGATCTTTGCCTTGGGCCCTGTGTCCCCCTCGCCACTCGAGGGTAGGCTTTCTTAGGGGCTGACCTTCATAAGTCAGCTGAAATAGGATGTTAGATTAACACTAAGGAAAGACCATTTTTGTTAAAGTAACTTATGTGCCAGATGTACCTTCCTGGACATCATGGCGCTGATGAGAGTAAGATTACGGGTTGATGACAACCAAAAGGCGAGGAAAGAAATTCTAGCATGCATTTGCTCGAATTCAACTGTTGCTCCAGTGGATGTTTTTGCAACTCTCGCTGGGGTAGTACTTCTTTCTTCTGAAGAAGAGTTACTTCAACTACTTAAGCAGGACGTCCTGGACAAATTGAAGACTTTTGGTATCCACCCAATTGCACCTGAAAGCTATCAAGCTCAGCGAACTGTGTTTGTTGCCAGAATTAACAGCATCATGAGAGATAGCACAGTGCAGGAAATTGTTGATGACTTTAATACAGAGAATTCTGAATTTCAGGCTGTCCAAGTACATAAATTCTCCAAACCTGGCAACAACCAGGTAACATTAAAATTAATACTTGAGACCCCTGAAGCAGCCAAACTAGTGTGTCAAAATGACTTCAAATGTTTTGGCACCAGATGTACACCTGACCAAATCTCTCTTGAGCGGTTTGTCAGTGTTACACAATGTTACAAATGTTACGCATTTGGTCATACCACCAACAAATGCAGTAGCCAAGCACTGATTTGCAGCACATGCTCTGGTCAACATTCTTTTAAAGATTGTAATAACAAAACTAAGCCCAAGTGTGTCCTCTGCAATGGAAAACATCATGCTGTTTCTGCTATCTGTCCCGAGAGGAAAAAGGAAATGCAGAAAATTCTGGAGGCTAAGAAACTGTCCAATTCAAAGAAGACCATTCCCCAGGCACCTCCAACAATGTCCCAAACTTCCTTCCCAGCTTTGCCTGGATCTAGTGGGACTCCTCAGGTCTCTTCCACTGGTTCCAATGTTTGGAATTCTGCCCCTCTTGGAGTGCCCCAATCTAACCCTCACCTACAACATACACAAACGCAACAACAAGGTTCAGTCTCATCTCCCATGTCTCAGGTATCCTCAGCCGGGGATATGACGAGAGAGCAACTAATGTATATGATGACCAAAGACATAGCAGGTGGTGACATTCAACTCTGCTCTAAGATTTTAAATGATTTATTAATGGCTAATAGGATCACTCCCATTACTATCCCAGATAATGTTAAGGTTATTATGGCCCAGCCTTCACATAACAAGAAGTATGTACCCTACTCTACTTCTACAAATAAGCCTAAGTCATCCCTTGTTCAGGGATCATCCGCCTCGCATACCCAGGTTGTCAACTCCCCTCAACCAGAGGAGTCAATACCTAACCCTAACGATGCCCCAGAAATTGGTGCTTACTCTGCCGCTATTGTAGCTGATCCTGATGAGCAGGAACTTTCCCAGGGTAATTCACCTGGCCTACCAAATTTTCCCTTGGAGCCTCCACAGTCTCCCATTAACTCTCACGAGCCTCTGCTTCCTGAAACTGGGAATATCATACCTCAGTTTTCTGATGATGTCTCTAATGACTCTAATGATTCTGTTAATATTACCAATTTTAGTGAAGATGGTGACACTTTTAATACACAAGCAACTACTCAGAACTTTCCTCCTCCCCTTGACGAGTCCAGCAGGAATAGTGTAGATACCACACATGACACTACTTGCAGGCGTTCAGACCGCAGTACACGAGCGAAGTGCAAGAAATAATGGGGATTACATTTTTCCAACTTAATGTTCAACATTTCTTTAATAACCGTTACCTCCTTGAGGTTGAACTACATAATTACAATCCCGATGTTATACTCTTGAATGAGACAGCTGCAAGAGTTGATCAACATATTAAATTACGTGGTTACTGTACTGTGGAGAAATCGAGAGGACCTTTTAGTGGCGTAGCCATCTTAGTTAAATTAGGCTATGCATTTAAAAATATTCATGTTGATGAAGATAACATTCTTGCAATAGAAATGACAACGTCTCATGGCCAACTAGTGATGGCAACTGGATATTTTCCCCCGTGACAACAATATATAGAGTCAATTCCTCTACATAGGATATTAAGCAGAAATATTCCAACAATTCTAGCGGGAGATTTTAATGCTCATCACCCTGCCCTCTTTAACTGTGGAGTTGGTAATCCACTGGGTGACTTAAAAGGAAAACAACTATTTAATATCATGACAGCCAGAAACTTGTCATTTCAAGGCCCATTCTTTAAATCGTATATTGGTCCTCATCCAGGGACACCAGATATAGTCCTGACAAACAGAGCTGTGACCTCTTTCCTTGTCGTATCTCTCATGGAGGAAACGTAGGATCTGACCATATCCCTGTTTTAATACAACTACAAACTTCTCCATTTAGAATACCTATACCTCCTAAACCCAACCTCAACACCCTAGGATTTGACCCCTTCAGGGCATTTCTGGGTGACGATGAAATTGTGTCGTTGGAAAATCTACCTTCCACTGCAATTGACGACGCGATCAGGTCCCTTCACAATCGAATAATTGATGCTACTAATGCAACTTGCCAGTTAGCTTCCACAAAGATCTACCAACAATATAAAACTAAGAGGGAAATTAGAGACGCTTTGAGAAATTATCAAACTGAATGTCGAAGGCATCTTCAAACTCGACAACCACCAGTAGCTACATTGCACAGATTAAGGCAAGAATTAACTAACATGATTAGTCATCACAAACGGGACTTATGGAAATTGCTAGTTCTCCAAGCTAATCGGTATAAACGTGAGCCAGCAAAATTTTGGAGTAAGATCCGACAACTTTTAGGGGCAAAGCACAAGGCTTCTAACTACCTAATTCATACCTTCACTGACGAGGATGATGAAGATGTTGAGATTAAACTTGATGATCCACAGGACCAGGCTAATTTGATGGGTGATGTATGGGAGAAAATTCTTTCCAACAATAACAGTCGTCGATTTAACAATAATCACTATCAGTTGGTAAATGAATGGAGAGATGAGAACTTAGATGATCTACAACCACTACCTTCCATCGATACATCAACTCTTGAAGATACTCACCCGCTTACTAGACCTATTACGTAACTCGAGATGAGTCAAGTTATTGGAAGAAAGCGAAATAGAGTCCCTGGTCTCTGGAATAACAATGAAACAAACAAAGTTCCTACCCAGAAATTGTAAACAGTCTTTAGTTAATATCTTTAATGCCATCTTGGCCTCAGAACATTTTCCAGTGGTTTTTAAGACTGCTAGGATGATCTTTCTTGCTAAGCCCAATGAAGACATCCACCAACCAGGGAACTATAGACCTATATCTCTACCTGAAGTCACTGGGAAAGTTCTTGAAAAGATCATTGCCAACAGACTGAGCTACTATATGGATTTTAATCACCTTTTTACTGAAAAACAGTTTGGCTTTAGGACACATAGAGGTACCAATCATGCGATAAATATTATTTTCGATACTGTAGCAAGTCTAAAACATCAGGGCAATCTTGCCTTAATTGCCACCAGAGATGTTCATAAAGCTTTTGATAGCTTATGGCATGATGGTCTTATAAACAAACTTATTGACCTACCAGACCATAACTGGACTTTTCTCAGATTAATATATAACTTCTTAACTCAAAGAAAAATCATTCCCACCTTTCATGGCAAGTCAACAGAGCCTTTTATACCAACAGCTGGTGTCCCACAAGGTTACTGTCTTAGTCCAATTCTGTTCAACATTTATGTGAATGACCTTCCTCAACCAGAGTTTAATAATACAATTATAACGCAATTTGCAGATGATGTTATCCATGTCGTCTCATCAACTCCGGTAACAGGAAAATACAAGTATAAGAGAGCCATAGAAAAAATGAATATTGAACTTCGTCGAACATCTAATTGGGAAAAGAAATGGAGAATTACGACTAATCCTGACAAAGTCCTTGTTAGCACGATAGGATGTTTTGCATCAACCATCGAAGATAAAGGGGGTATCTCCATCAGAGGTACACCGGTAGCCATTAGAAACCCTAACAAGATCTTGGGATATGAAATAGACAGGCTGCTCCACTCAACATCTCATGTAACTAAAAAGATGAACATAGCTAAAGCCGGTCTTAACAGTCTCTAGATTTAATCAAGCTCCTGCACATGTCAAAAAACATCTGTATAAAATGATAATAAGACCTATACTCGAATACCCATGTGTACCAATGTCATTAACAACAAAGACCAACATGCTACGGTTACAACGGGTCCAGAATAGAGCTCTCCACTTCATTACGGACACCAGGAGGAGAGACAGAGTTAAAATGGCAGATTTACACGTACAACAAGATATTACTGCATTAAATGTACGCCTTGACACCCTGAAAAAGAAACAACTCTATACAATGCAAGAACTCTACATGCCAGATAGACAACATCCTCTCCAAGTTGAAAATACCACTGATTATATCATCAATACTCCTCACAGGACTCAAACAATGACTCTCCCACAGAGGGTCGTCGTTTTATCCATAAAGACGATTACCATCGACCAATGACCTTGAGCAACCTCCCTGCAGATGAAGATGATTGGGTAACACCAGAACCCTTCTATGTTTACTAAGAAAATCATCACCCCCAATTAGGGAGACATCTTGTATAACATTCTACTGTTAAAATTATGCTACATTTACTATGGCGGGACACCACCTTGTAAGAAGCTAATGTGTCAAGTAATTCTTTATAAACTGGACTGAAAATTATTGCCTTTATTGTCGTTCAAATATCCGTTGTGCAATCGCAAAAAAAAGGCAATTGCAACTTGTATATTTACTGCCAATAATTCAGACTCATGTACTTATATATCTATTATATCTATGTGACTCTGATGGGTTAGTATTATACCCCTTCAAGAATATTTTATTATTCCACATGCACTTTTTAAATTGCACCAAAGTGGTTGGGCCACTTGCCTTTTATACATTACCTCTCTCCCACTTCCCACCCTTTTCCAATATTTCCATCCTTACCCATCCTTCTTCCTTACCCATCCTTCTTCCTTACCCATCCTTCTTCCTTACCCATCCTTCTTCCTTACCCATCTTACCAAAGCTCTGGTCATAAGAAGAAGATATCCTCATACGTATACTAGTGGCTGATAAAACATTCTGTTCATATTTTTGTGATAGTACTCATATGTTCACATGTAACAGATTGTGTTGTGGGAGTTCACATGTTGTGGGAGTTCACATGTTGTGGGAGTTCACATGTTGTGGGAGCTCATATGTTGTGGGTGTTCACATGTTGTGGGAGTTCACATGTTGTGGGAGTTCACATGTTGTGGGAGTTCACATGTTGTGGGTGTTCACATGTTGTGGGAGTTCACATGTTGTGGGAGTTCACATGTTGTGGGAGTTCACATGTTGTGGGAGTTCACTTGTTGGTGTTCACATGTTTTGGGAATTCACATGTTGTGGGAGTTAACATGTTGTGGGTGTTCATATGTTGTGGGTGTTCACATACTGTGCGAGTTCACATGTTGTAGGAGTTCACATGTTGTAGGAGTTCTCATGTTGTCGGTGTTAGCATGTTGTGGGAGTTCACATGTTGTGTGAGTTCACTTGTTGTTGGTGTTCACATGTTGTGGAAGTTCACGTATTGTGGGTGTTCACATGATGTGGGAGTTCATATGTTGTGGAAGTTCACATGTTGTGGGAGTTCACATGTGGGAGTTCATATGTTGAGGAAGTTCACAAGTTGTGGGTGTTCACATGTTGTGTGTGTTCACATGTTGCGGGTGTTAACATGTTGTGGAAGTTCACATTTTGTGGGAGTCCACTTGTTGTGGGAGTTCACATGTTGTGGGTGTTCAAATGTTATGGGAGTTCACATGTTGTGGGTGTTCACATGTTGTGGAAGTTCACTTGTGGGTGTTCACATGGTTTGGGAGTTCACTTGTTTTGGGAGTTCACATGTTGTGGGAGTTCACTTGTGGGTGTTCACATGTTGTGGGAGTTCACATGTTGTGGGAGTTCACACGTTGTGTGACTTCACATGTTGTGGGAGTTCACTTGTGGGTGTTCACATGTTGTGGGAGTTCAAATGTTGTGGTAGTTCACATGTTGTGGGAGTTGACTTGCTCTGGGAGTTCACTTGTGGGTGTTCACATGTTGTTGGAGTTCATATGTTGTGGGAGTTCACATGTTGTGGGTGTTCTCATGTGGGTGTTCACATGTGGGAGCACATATTGTTGGTGTTCACATATGTGAGTTCACATGTTGTGGGCGTTCATATGTTGTGGGAGTTCACATTTTGTGGGTGTTCGCATGTGGATGTTCACATGTTGTGGGAGTTCACATGTTGTGAGAGTTCACTTGTGGGGGTTCATACGTTTTGGTAGTTCACATGTTGTGGGTGTTCACATGTTGTGGGTGTTCACATGTTGTGGGTGTTAACATGTTGTGGGTGTTAGCATGGTGTGGGTGTTCACACGTTGTGCGACTTCGCTTGTGGGTGTTCACATGTTGTGGGAGTTCACATGTTGTGTGTTCACATGTTGTGGGTGTTCACATATGGGTGTTCACATGTTGTGGGTGTTCACATATGATTAGTGTTCACCTGTGGGTGTTCACATACTGTGGGAGTTCACATGTTGTGGGAGTTCATATGTTGTCGGTGTTCACATGTTGTGGGAGTTCACATGTTGTGTGAGTTCACTTGTTGTGGGTATTCACATGTTGTGGAAGTTCACATATTGTGGGTGTTCACATGTTGTGGGTGTTCACATGCTGTGGGAGTTCATATGTTTTGGGAGTTCACATGTTGTGGGAGTTCATATGTTGAGGAAGTTCACATGTTGTGGGTGTTCACATGTGTGTGTTCACATGTTTTGGATGTTCACATGTTGTGGAAGTTCACATGTTGTGGGAGTTCACATGTGGGTATTCACATGTTGTGGGTGTTCACATGTTGTGGGTGTTCACATGTGGGAGTTCACATGTTGTGGGTGTTCACATGTTGTGGGAGTTCACATGTTGTGGGTGTTCATATGTTGTGGGTGTTCACATGTTGTGGGAGTTCACATGTTTTGTGAATTCTCATGTTGTGGGTGTTCACATGTTGTGTGAGTTCACATGTTGTGAGAGTTCACATGTGTGTGTTCACATGTTGTGTGAGTTCACATGTTGTATGTGTTCACATATTGTGGGTGTTCACATGTTATATGCGTTCACATGTTGTGGTTCACATGTTGTGAGAGTTCACATGTGTGTGTTCACATGTTGTGGGTGTTCACATGTGTGAGTTAACATGTTGTGGGTGTTCACATGTTGTGGGAGTTCACATGATGTGGGTGCTCACATGTTGTGGGAGTTCACATGTTGTGGGTGTTCACATGTTGGAGTTCATTTGTGGGTGTTCACATGATGTGTGAGTTCACTTGTGGGTGTTCGCATGTTGTGGGAGCTCACGTGTAGGTGTTCACATGTTGTGGGAGTTCAATTGTTGTTGTTCACATGTTCTGGGTGTTCACTTGTTGTGGGAGTTCACATGTTTTGGGTGTTCACATGTTGTGGATGTTCACATGTTGTGGGAGTTCACGTGTTGTGGGAGTTCACATGTGGTTGGTGTTCACATGTTGTGTGAGTTCACATGTTTTGGGAGTTCATATGTTGTGGGAGTTCACTTGTGTGTGTTCACATGTTGTGGGAGTTCACATGTTGAGGGAATTCATATGTTGTGGGAGTTCACTTTTGCGTGTTCACATGTTTTGGGAGTTCATATGTTGTGGAAGTTCACATGTGGGAGTTCACATGTTGTGTGAGTTCACATGTTGTGGGAGTTCACATATTGTGGGAATGTACTTTTGGGTGTTGACATGTTGTGAGAGTTCACATGTTGTGTAAGTTCACATGTTTTGGGATTTCACTGGTTGGTGTTCACATGTTGTGGGAGTTGACATGTTGTGGGAGTTGACATGTTGTGGGAGTTCACGTGTTGTGGGAGTTCACATGTTGTGAGTGTTCACATGTTGGGGGTGTTCACAAGATGTGGGAGTGCACATGCTGTGGGTGTTCACATGTTGTGGGTGTTCATATGTTGTGGGAGTTAGTTTGTGGGCGTTCACATGTTGTGGCAGTTCACACGTTGTGGGTGTTCACATGTGGGTGTTCACATGTTGTGGGAGCTCACATGTTGTGAGAGTTCACTTGGGGGTGTTCATATGTTTTGGGAGTTCACATGTTCTGGGTGTTTACATGTTGTGGGTGTTCACATGTTGAGGGTGTTCACATGTTGTGGGTGTTCGCATGGTGTTGGTGTTCACATGTTGTGGGAGTTCGCTTGTGGGTGTTCACATGTTGTGGGAGTTCACATGTTGTGGGTGTTCACATGTTGTGGGTGTTCACATGTTGTGGGTGTTCATATGTTGTGAGTGTTCACATGTGGGCGTTCACATGTTTTGGGAGTCACTTGTTGGTGTTCACATGTTTTGGGAATTCACATGTTGTGGGAGTTAACATGTTGTGGGTGTTCATATGTTGTGGGTGTTCACATACTGTGGGAGTTCACATGTTGTGGGAGTTCAAATGTTGTCGGTGTTCAGATGTAGTGGGAGTTCACATGTTGTGTGAGTTCACTTGTTGTGGGCATTCACATGTTGTGGAAGTTCACATATTGTGGGTGTTCACATATTGTGGGTGTTCACATGCTGTGGGAGTTCATATGTTGTGGGAGTTCACATGTTGTGGGAGTTCATGGGTTGAGGAAGTTCACATGTTGTGGGAGTTCACATGTTGTGGGAGTTCACATGTTGTGGGTGTTCAAATGTTATGGGAGTTCACATGATGTGGGTGTTCACATGTTGTGGAAGTTCATTGGTGGGTGTTCACAAATTGTTGGAGTTTACTAGTTGTGGGAGTTCACATGTTGTGGGAGTTCACTTGTGGGTGTTCACATGTTGTGGGAGTTCACATGTTGTGTGACTTCACATGTTGTGGGAGTTCACTTGTGGGTGTTCAAATGTTGTGGGAGTTCAAATGTTGTGGTAGTTCACATGTTGTGAGTGTTCACATGTGGGCGTTCACATGTTGTGGGAGTCACTTGTTGGTGTTCACATGTTTTGGGAGTTCTCATGTTGAGTGAGTTCACTTGTTGTGGGTGTTCACATGCTGTGGAAGTTCACATATTTTGGGTGTTCACATGTTGTGGGTGTTCACATGCTGTGGGAGTTCATATGTCGTTGGAGTTCACATGTTGTGGGAGTTCACATGTTGTGGGTGTTCACATGTTGTGGGAGTTCACATGTTGTGGGTGTTCACATGTTGTGGGAGTTCACTTGTGGGTGTTCACATGTTGTGGGAGTTCACATGTTGTGGGTGTTCACATGTTGTGGGTGTTCACATGTTGTGGGTGTTCACATGTGGACGTTCACATGTTGTGGGTGTTCACATGTTGTGTGTGTTCACATGTTGTGGGTGTTCACATGTGAGTGTTCATATGTCGTGGGTGTTCACATGTTGTGGGAGTTCACATGTTGTGGGAGTTCACATGTTGTGGGTGTTCACATGTTGTGGGTGTTCACATGTTGTGGGTGTTCACATGTTGTGGGTGTTCACATGTTGTGGGTGTTCACATGTTGTGGGTGTTCACATGTTTTGGGTGTTCACATGTTGTGGGTGTTCACATGTTGTGGGCGTTCACATGTTGTGGGAGTTCACTTATATGTGTTCACATGTGGGAGTTTACATGTTGTGGGTGTTCACATGTTGTGGGTGTTCACATGTTGTGGAAGTTCACATGTTGTGGGAGTTCACATGTTGTGGGTGTTCACATGTTGTGGGAGTTCACATGTTGTGGGTGTTCACATGTTGTGGGAGTTCACATGTTGTGGGTGTTCACATGTGGGTGTTCACATGTTGTGGGAGTTCACATGTTGTGTGAATTCACATGTTGTGGGTGTTCACATGTTGTGGGAGTTCACATGTTGTGGGTGTTCACATGTTGTGGGTGTTCACATGTTGTGGGTGTTCACATGTTGTGTGAGTTCACATGTTGTGGGTGTTCACATGTTGTGGGAGTTCACATGTTGTGGGTGTTCACATGTTGTGGGAGTTCACATGTTGTGGGTGTTCACATGTGGGTGTTCACATGTTGTGGGTGTTCACATGTTGTGGGAGTTCACATGTTGTGGGTGTTCACATGTGGGAGTTCACATGTTGTGGGTGTTCACATGTTGTGGGTGTTGACATGTTGTCGTCTCAGATTCTTTAAGGTGTTCTCACATAGTCACGTATGATAATGACGATGATGTTCACATGTTGTGGGAGTTCACATGTACTTGTGGGTGTTCACATGTTGAGGGTGTTCACATGTGGGTGTGGGTGTTCACATGTTGTGGGTGTTCAACACATGTTTGACGGTGTTCACGTTCACATGTGTGTGAAGTGTACAAGTTCACATGTTGTGGGTGTTCACATGTTGTTGGAGTTCACATATGTTATGTCGGTGTTCACATGTGTGGAGTGTTCACATGTTGTGCGGATGTTCACATGTTGTGGGTGTTCACGTGTTGTGGAAGTTCACATGTTGCGGGTTCAATTGTTCACATGTTGTGGGTGTTCACATGTGCATTTGTTCACATGTCATACTAAATGGTACTGTTAGTGTTCACATGTCACACTAGATGGTACTGTTAGTGTTCACATGTCACACTAGGCGGTACTGTTAGTGTTCACATGTCACACTAGATGATACTGTTAGTGTTCACATGTCACACTAGATGGTACTGTTAGTGTTCACATGTCACACTAGATGGTATTGTTAGTGTTCACATGTCACACTAGGCGGTACTGTTAGTGTTCACATGTCACACTGGATGGTACTGTTAGTGTTCACATGTCACACTAGGCGGTACTGTTAGTGTTCACATGTCACACTGGATGGTACTGTTAGTGTTCACATGTCACACTAGATGGTATTGTTAGTGTTCACATGTCACACTAGGCGGTACTGTTAGTGTTCACATGTCACACTAGGCGGTACTGTTAGTGTTCACATGTCACACTAGATGGTATTGTTAGTGTTCACATGTCACACTAGGCGGTACTGTTAGTGTTCACATGTCACACTGGATGGTACTGTTAGTGTTCACATGTCACACTAGGCGGTACTGTTAGTGTTCACATGTCACACTGGATGGTACTGTTAGTGTTCACATGTCACCCTAGATGATACTGTGAGTGTTCACATGTCACACTAGATAGCACGGTGAGTGTTCACATGTCACACTAGATGGTACTGTTAGTGTTCACATGTCACACTAGATGGTACTGTTAGTGTTCACATGTCACACTAGATGGTACTGTTAGTGTTCACATGTCACACTAGATGATACTGTGAGTGTTCACATGTCACACTAGATGATACCGTTAGTGTTCACGTCACACTAGATAGTACTGTTAATGTTCACATGTCACACTAGGTGGTGCTGTTAGTGTTCACGTCACGAATGTTATTGTCGGTGCTCACCTATCATCACAAATGTTATTGTGTGTGTTAACACATCGTTGCTTTTTCTATGGAGTGTTCACAAGTCTTCAGCAGGTGTTATTGCGTATGTTCACTGGTAGTTGCAGGTGTTATTGAGAGTGCTCTAAGATAGTTCATGTGTACGTAATAGCGGGTGCTTACAGGTAGTCTCTGGTGTTATTGCGGGTGCTCACAGGTAGTTGCAGGTGTTATTGAGGATGTTCAAAGGTAGTTGCATGTGTTATCGCGGATGTTTACTGGTAGTTTCAGGTGTTATTGCAGATGTTCACAGGTAGTTGCATGTGTTATTACCGGTACTCAAGTCTATACATATTGTTGAGTGTGCTCAGATGCCTTTAGGTTGTTGATAAGTTGTCACAGTTATGATAGGTGTTCTAATGTACATATATACGTTTACTTGTGTTCCTGCGATCAACGCTCCCGCTGCCCGGTCCACGACCAGGTCTCCCTGTGGGTCAGGGCCTGGTCAACCAGGCTGTTACTGCTGACCGCACGTAGTCCAACGTACGAACCACAGCCCGGCTGATCCGGAACCGACTTTAAGTATCTGTCCAGCTCCCTCTTGAGGGCAGCCAGGGGCCTATTGGTAATTCCCCTTATGCTTGGTAAAAGGCTGTTGAACAATCTTGGGCCCCGGACACTTATAATGTTTTCTCTTAGTGTACCAATGGCGCCCCTACTTTTCATTGGGGGTATTTTGCATCGCCTGCCCAGTCTTTTACTTTCGTAGGGAGTGATTTCTGTGTGCAGATTCGGGACCATTCCTTCTAGGATTTTCCGAGTGTAGATTATGATATATTCCTCTCGCCTGCGTTCCAACGAGTACAAGTCAAGTGTTTCCAAGCGTTCCCAGTAGTTAAGGTGTTTGATGGAACTTATATGTGCAGTAAAGCTTCTCTGTACACTCTCTAGATCTGCAATTTCACCTGCTTTGAACGGAGATGTTAATGTACAGCAGTATTCCAGCCCATAGAGAACAAGTGATTTGAAAAGAATCATCATGGATTATCACGGATGATATTTATGATGATATCACGGATGATATTTAGGATGTTTATATGTTGTTAGGAAAGGTATTGTGAGTGTTCGCATTCTCCTACAGTTGTTACTGTGGGTGTTCACATGTTGTCACAGACGTTGTTGTGGGTGTTCACATTCTCTTAGAGTTATTTATTTCGTCACAGGTGTTACTTCGGGTGTTCAAATATCATTGCATATTTTATTGAGGGCGCTCATATTTGACAAAGTTTTGTGGAGTGTTGCCTTGTCTTTATATGTATTATTGAGGGTGTTCGCATGTCACCTTAGATCTTATTGCGGGTGTTCCAGTCAATACATGTCATTGAGGATACAGTTCATTGCATGTGATATTGTGAGTGTATTTGATGAAACTCGTCAGCGATGACATTGTGGGCGTTCTCATGTCAACACAGATTTTTTGCAGGTGTTTACATGCTGTCACAGACGTCACTGAGGGTGTTTCATGTCGGAATATTAGTGAAGTGTGAGGTGACTTCCTTTCCCACATCAAAAACATCAACATTAGGGAAAACATAAGGTAATTCGATGTCACTTCACTCGTTACTAATGTTTCCACTGGTGCCGTCACTGATGTATTCAAACCTAGACTTACAGATGACCTCAGCTGACCTCTATCCAGACTTGACACAAGAACACTCAACGAGCTGTGTGTTAATTTCAACGTCTTCAGTTGCAGTAAATAGTCTTACAGACAGTGCTATGTCTTAGCCATGGAAAGCCTCTGAATACAGTTTTGGTCATCATCTTTTTTGAAAACTTAAAGACTCAAGGTTTTCGCATTATTATTTTTAATACAGTCACATCGCAACTAATATGACATTTTATTGTGACAACGTTTCGCTCTCCAGAGGTGCTCAGAATACAACAGTTTAGAAGCATATACGTATAAAGATACACAACATATCCCACCAAACTGCCAATATCCCAAACTCCTCCTTTAAAGTGCAGGCATTGTACTTCCCATTTCCAGGACTCAAGTCCAACTATATAAAAATAACCGGTTTCCCTGAATCCCTTCACTAAATATTACCCTGCTCACACTCCAACAGCTTGTCAGGTCCCAAATATCATTCGTCTCCATTCACTCCTATCTAAAACGCTCACGCACGCTTGCTGGAAGCCCAAGCCCCTCGCCCACGAAACCTCCTTTACCCCCTCCCTCCAACCTTTTCTAAGACGTCCCCTACCTCACCTTCCTTTCCCTACAGATTTATACGCTCTCCATGTCATTCTACTTTGATCCATTCTCTCTAAATGACTAAACCACCTCAACAACCCCTCTTCAGCCCACTGACTAATACTTTTATTAACTCCACACCTAATTTTTACACTCCGAATTTTCTGCATAATATTTACACCACATATTGCCCTTAGACAGGACATTTCCACTGCCTTCAACCGCCTCCTCGCTGCTGCATTTACAACCCAAGCTTCACACCCATATAAGAGTGTTGGTACCACTATACTTTCATACATTCCCTTCTTTGCCTCCGTAGATAACATTTTTTGTCTCCACATATACCTCAATGCCCCACTCGCCTTTTTTTCTTCATTTCTATGATTAACCTCATCCTTCATAAATCCATCCGCTGACACGTCAACTCCCAAATATCTGAAAGCATTCACTTCTTCACTGATTTTTGCAAAATTATTGCATAACAAATCTTCCATGCCTTATTCTGCAAGAAGAGCATTGCTATTTAAGCCAAAATCCCAAGTTTTGCCTGTTGGGCACGACATGTTATTGCATCCACAGAACAGATAATAAATCTGCGACTAGATGGGAATTGACCCGCCTGGTGGTACATTGACTCGCGTGGTGGTACATTGACTCGCGTGGTGGTACATTGACTCGCGTGGTGGTACATTGACCCGCGTGATGGTACATTGACCCGCGTGATGGTACATTGACTCGCGTGGTGGTACATTGACCCGCGTGGTGGTACATTGACCCGCGTGATGGTACATTGACCCGCGTGATGGTACATTGACCCGCGTGATGGTACATTGACTCGCGTGATGGTACATTGACTCGCGTGGTGGTACATTGACCCGCGTGGTGGTACATTGACCCACGTGATGGTACATTGACCCGCGTGATGGTACATTGACTCGCGTGATGGTACATTGACTCGCGTGATGGTACATTGACTCGCGTGATGGTACATTGACCCACGTGATGGTACATTGACCCGCGTGGTGGTACATTGACCCGCGTGATGGTACATTGACCCGCGTGATAGTACATTGACTCGCGTGGTGGTACATTGACCCACGTGATGGTACATTGACCCGCGTGGTGGTACATTGACCCACGTGATGGTACATTGACCCGCGTGATGGTACATTGACTCGCGTGATGGTACATTGACTCGCGTGATGGTACATTGACTCGCGTGATGGTACATTGACCCGCGTGATGGTACATTGACTCGCGTGATGGTACATTGACTCGCGTGATGGTACATTGACTCGCGTGATGGTACATTGACCCGCGTGATGGTACATTGACCCGCGTGATGGTACATTGACCCGCGTGATGGTACATTGACCCGCGTGGTGGTACATTGACCCGCGTGATGGTACATTGACCCGCGTGGTGGTACATTGACCCGTGTGGTGGTACATTGACTCACGTGATGGTACATTGACTCGCGTGGTGGTACATTGACCCGCGTGGTGGTACATTGACACGCGTGATGGTACATTGACTCGCGTGCTGGTACATTGACTCGCGTGATGGTACATTGACCCGCGTGGTGGTACATTGACACGCGTGGTGGTACATTGACACGCGTGATGGTACATTGACTCGCGTGATGGTACATTGACCCGCGTGGTGGTACATTGACCCGCGTGGTGGTACATTGACCCGCGTGGTGGTACATTGACTCGCGTGATGGTACATTGACTCGCGTGGTGGTACATTGACCCGCGTGATGGTACATTGACCCGCGTGGTGGTACATTGACCCGCGTGGTGGTACATTGACCCGCGTGGTGGTACATTGACCCGCGTGGTGGTACATTGACCCGCGTGATGGTACATTGACCCGCGTGATGGTACATTGACCCGCGTGATGGTACATTGACCCGCGTGGTGGTACATTGACCCGCGTGGTGGTACATTGACCCGCGTGATGGTACATTGACCCGCGTGATGGTACATTGACCCGCGTGGTGGTACATTGACCCGCGTGATGGTACATTGACCCGCGTGGTGGTACATTGACCCGCGTGATGGTACATTGACCCGCGTGATGGTACATTGACCCGCGTGGTGGTACATTGACCCGCGTGATGGTACATTGACCCGCGTGGTGGTACATTGACACGCGTGATGGTACATTGACCCGCGTGGTCGTACATTGACTCGCGTGGTGGTACATTGACCCGCGTGATGGTACATTGACCCGCGTGGTGGTACATTGACCCGCGTGATGGTACATTGACTCACGTGGTGGTACATTGACCCGCGTGATGGTACATTGACCCGCGTGGTGGTACATTGACCCGCGTGATGGTACATTGACCCTCGTGATGGTACATTGACCCGCGTGGTGGTACATTGACCCGCGTGATGGTACATTGACCCGCGTGATGGTACATTGACCCGCGTGGTGGTACATTGACCCGCGTGGTGGTACATTGACCCGCGTGGTGGTACATTGACCCGCGTGGTGGTACATTGACCCGCGTGGTGGTACATTGACCCGCGTGGTGTTACATTGACTCGCGTGGTGGTACATTGACTCGCGTGGTGGTACATTGACTCGCGTGGTGGTACATTGACTCGCGTGGTGGTACATTGACTCGCGTGGTGGTACATTGACTCGCGTGGTGGTACATTGACTCGCGTGGTGGTACATTGACCCGCGTGGTGGTACATTGACTCGCGTGGTGGTACATTGACTCGCGTGGTGGTACATTGAATCGCGTGGTGGTACATTGACTCGCGTGATGGTACATCGACCCGCGTGGTGGTACATTGACCCGCGTGGTGGTACATTGACTCGCGTGGTGGTACATTGACTCGCGTGGTGGTACATTGACTCGCGTGGTGGTACATTGACTCGCGTGGTGGTACATTGACTCGCGTGGTGGTACATTGACCCGCGTGGTGGTACATTGACTCGCGTGGTGGTACATTGACCCGCGTGGTGGTACATTGACTCGCGTGATGGTACATTGACCCACGTGGTGGTACATTGACCCACGTGGTGGTACATTGACTCGCGTGGTGGTACATTGACCCGCGTGGTGGTACATTGACTCGCGTGATGGTACATTGACCCACGTGGTGGTACATTGACCCGCGTGGTGGTACATTGACTCGCGTGATGGTACATTGACCCACGTGGTGGTACATTGACTCGCGTGGTGGTACATTGACCCGCGTGGTGGTACATTGACTCGCGTGGTGGTACATTGACTCGCGTGGTGGTACATTGACCCACGTGGTGGTACATTGACTCGCGTGGTGGTACATTGACTCGCGTGGTGGTACATTGACCCACGTGGTGGTACATTGACTCGCGTGGTGGTACATTGACCCGCGTGGTGGTACATTGACTCGCGTGGTGGTACATTGACCCACGTGGTGGTACATTGACTCGCGTGGTGGTACATTGACTCGCGTGGTGGTACATTGACCCACGTGGTGGTACATTGACTCGCGTGGTGGTACATTGACCCGCGTGGTGGTACATTGACTCGCGTGGTGGTACATTGACCCACGTGGTGGTACATTGACCCGCGTGGTGGTACATTGACCCACGTGGTGGTACATCGACCCGCGTGGTGGTACATTGACTCGCGTGATGGTACATTGACTCGCGTGGTGGTACATTGACCCGCGTGATGGTACATTGACTCGCGTGGTGGTACATTGACCCGCGTGGTGGTACATTGACTCGCGTGGTGGTACATTGACTCGCGTGGTGGTACATTGACTCGCGTGATGGTACATTGACTCGCGTGGTGGTACATTGACCCGCGTGATGGTACATTGACTCGCGTGATGGTACATTGACCCACGTGATGGTACATTGACCCACGTGGTGGTACATCGACCCGCGTGGTGGTACATTGACTCGCGTGATGGTACATTGACTCGCGTGGTGGTACATTGACCCGCGTGATGGTACATTGACTCGCGTGGTGGTACATTGACCCGCGTGGTGGTACATTGACTCGCGTGGTGGTACATTGACTCGCGTGGTGGTACATTGACTCGCGTGATGGTACATTGACTCGCGTGGTGGTACATTGACTCGCGTGATGGTACATTGACTCGCGTGGTGGTACATTGACCCGCGTGGTGGTACATTGACCCACGTGGTGGTACATTGACCCGCGTGGTGGTACATTGACTCGCGTGGTGGTACATTGACTCGCGTGGTGGTACATTGACTCGCGTGGTGGTACATTGACCCGCGTGGTGGTACATTGACCCGCGTGGTGGTACATTGACTCGCGTGGTGGTACATTGACTCGCGTGGTGGTACATTGACTCGCGTGGTGGTACATTGACTCGCGTGGTGGTACATTGACTCGCGTGGTGGTACATTGACTCGCGTGGTGGTACATTGACTCGCGTGGTGGTACATTGACTCGCGTGGTGGTACATTGACCCGCGTGGTGGTACATTGACCCGCGTGGTGGTACATTGACTCGCGTGGTGGTACATTGACTCGCGTGGTGGTACATTGACTCGCGTGGTGGTACATTGACTCGCGTGGTGGTACATTGACTCGCGTGGTGGTACATTGACTCGCGTGGTGGTACATTGACTCGCGTGGTGGTACATTGACTCGCGTGGTGGTACATTGTCCCGCGTGGTGGTACATTGACTCGCGTGGTGGTACATTGACTCGCGTGGTGGTACATTGACCCGCGTGGTGGTACATTGACCCACGTGGTGGTACATTGACTCGCGTGGTGGTACATCGACCCGCGTGGTGGTACATTGACTCGCGTGGTGGTACATTGACCCGCGTGATGGTACATTGACCCACGTGGTGGTACAATGACTCGCGTGGTGGTACATTGACCCGCGTGGTGGTACATTGACCCACGTGATGGTACATTGACTCGCTTTATGGTACCTTGACCCACGTGATGGTACATTGACCCACGTGATGGTACATTGACCCACGTGATGGTACATTGACCCACGTGATGGTACATTGACCCACGTGATGGTACATTGACCCGCGTGGTGGTACATTGACCCACGTGAGGGTACATTGACTCGCTTTATGGTACATTGACCCGCGTGGTGGTACATTGACCCACGTGATGGTACATTGACTCGCGTGATGGTACATTGACTCGCGTGGTGGTACATTGACCCGCGTGGTGGTACATTGACCCACGTGATGGTACATTGACTCGCGTGATGGTACATTGACTCGCGTGATGGTACATTGACTCGCGTGGTGGTACATTGACCCGCGTGGTGGTACATTGACCCACGTGATGGTACATTGACTCGCGTGATGGTACATTGACCCACGTGATGGTACATTGACCCGCGTGGTGGTACATTGACCCACGTGATGGTACATTGACTCGCGTGATGGTACATTGACTCGCTTTATGGTACCTTGACCCACGTGATGGTACATTGACCCACGTGATGGTACATTGACTCGCGTGGTGGTACATTGACCCACGTGGTGGTACATTGACCCGCGTGGTGGTACATTGACCCACGTGATGGTACATTGACTCGCTTTATGGTACCTTGACCCACGTGATGGTACATTGACCCGCGTGGTGGTACATTGACCCACGTGATGGTACATTGACCCGCGTGGTGGTACATTGACCCACGTGATGGTACATTGACTCGCGTGATGGTACATTGACCCACGTGATGGTACATTGACCCACATGATGGTACATTGACTCGCTTTATGGTACATTGACCCACGTGATGGTACAATGACTCGCGTGATGGTACATTGACTCGCTTTATGGTACATTGACCCACGTGATGGTACATTGACCCGCGTGATGGTACATTGACCCGCGTGATGGTACATTGACCCACGTGATGGTACATTGACCCGCTTTATGGTACATTGACCCACGTGATGGTACATTGACCCACGTGATGGTACATTGACCCACGTGATGGTACATTGACTCGCTTTATGGTACATTGACCCACGTGATGGTACATTGACCCACGTGATGGTACATTGACCCACGTGATGGTACATTGACCCGCGTGATGTTACATTGACCCACGTGATGGTACATTGACTCGCGTGGTGGTACATTGACCCGCGTGATGGTACATTGACCCGCGTGATGGTACATTGACCCTCGTGGTGGTACATTGACCCGCGTGATGGTACATTGACCCTCGTGGTGGTACATTGACTCGCGTGATGGTACATTGACCCACGTGATGGTACATTGACCCACGTGATGGTACATTTACCCACGTGATGGTACATTGACCCTCGTGGTGGTACATTGACTCGCTTTATGGTACATTGACTCGCTTTATGGTACATTGACCCACGTGATGGTACAATGACTCGCTTTATGGTACATTGACTCGCTTTATGGTACATTGACCCACGTGATGGTACATTGACCCTCGTGGTGGTACATTGACCCGCGTGATGGTACATTGACCCTCGTGGTGGTACATTGACCCGCGTGATGGTACATTGACCCACGTGATGGTACATTGACCCGCGTGATGGTACATTGACTCGCTTTATGGTACATTGACTCGCTTTATGGTACATTGACCCACGTGATGGTACAATGACTCGCTTTATGGTACATTGACTCGCTTTATGGTACATTGACCCACGTGATGGTACATTGACCCACGTGATGGTACATTGACCCACGTGATGGTACATTGACCCACGTGATGGTACATTGACCCACGTGATGGTACATTGACCCACGTGATGGTACATTGACCCGCGTGATGGTACATTGACCCACGTGATGGTACATTGACCCACGTGATGGTACATTGACTCGCTTTATGGTACATTGACCCACGTGATGGTACATTGACTCGCTTTATGGTACATTGACCCACGTGGTGGTACAATGACTCGCGTGATGGTACATTGACCCGCGTGATGGTACATTGACTCGCTTTATGGTACATTGACCCACGTGGTGGTACAATGACCCGCGTGATGGTACATTGACCCACGTGATGGTACGTTGACTCGCTTTATGGTACATTGACCCACGTGGTGGTACAATGACTCGCGTGATGGTACATTGACCCGCGTGATGGTACATTGACCCGCGTGATGGTACATTGACTCGCTTTATGGTACATTGACTCGCGTGGTGGTACATTGACCCACGTGATGGTACATTGACCCGCGTGATGGTACATTGACCCACGTGATGGTACATTGACCCGCGTGATGGTACATTGACCCGCGTGGTGGTACATTGACCCACGTGGTGGTACAATGACTCGCGTGATGGTACATTGACCCACGTGGTGGTACATTGACCCTCGTGGTGGTACATTGACCCACGTGATGGTACATTGACCCTCGTGGTGGTACATTGACCCGCGTGGTGGTACATTGACCCACGTGGTGGTACATTGACCCACGTGGTGGTACATTGACCCGCGTGGTGGTACATTGACCCACGTGGTGGTACATTGACCCTCGTGGTGGTACATTGACCCACGTGATGGTACATTGACCCTCGTGGTGGTACATTGACCCGCGTGGTGGTACATTGACCCACGTGGTGGTACAATGACTCACGTGATGGTACATTGACCCGCGTGGTGGTACATTGAACCGCGTGATGGTATATTGACCCGCGTGATGGTACATTGACCCACGTGATGGTACATTGACCCACGTGATGGTACATTGACCCACGTGATGGTACATTGACCCACGTGGTGGTACATTGACCCACGTGGTGGTACATTGACCCACGTGATGGTACATTGACCCGCGTGGTGGTACATTGACCCACGTGATGGTACATTGACCCGCGTGATGGTACATTGACCCGCGTGGTGGTACATTGACCCACGTGATGGTACATTGACCCACGTGGTGGTACATTGACCCGCGTGGTGGTACATTGACCCGCGTGATGGTACATTGACCCGCGTGGTGGTACATTGACCCGCGTGGTGGTACATTGACCCGCGTGGTGGTACATTGACCCGCGTGGTGGTACATCGACCTTCGTGATGGTACATCGACCCGCGTGGTGGTACATTGACCCGCGTGGTGGTACATCGACCTTCGTGGTGGTACATTGACCCACGTGGTGGTACATTGACCCACGTGGTGGTACATTGAACAAAGTCGTCATGGATTTTGGTAGGCTTCCCGGGAGGGAGGTAGGTTAAAATTTCGCCGGTTCGATCCCCAGCTATTTGCAGTATTGTTATATATTTTTCTATTAAATACTTTTCTTCCGTCGGATAAAAAGAGAATGCCTCCTCAGATCAGCTTGAAACCTTATTTGTCTGTGTATTTCCCTCAAAAGAAGGTTTCTAATCTGACAATTATATTTAACATAATATAATTCTGATATAATTGCGATAATTGTAGACTGGATGTCTAGATGGATTTTAACTATTTAAAATCCATCAAGGTTCGAATTTGCTAATTTTAATACCCAAATGTGTATTTTTGTCACTACCACGTGATGTGTGATCGCCTCATTATATCTTCATTAGTCTTTCACCCTTAATGGATCCTAATAATTACAAATTAAAAGTTACACTTGGTTTTGCAAATTATAATTTTCCGTTTTGTTTATTGAAAAAATCTTGCATCATATTTACTCTTTTGGAGCCCAATGAAACTGATATATCAAGAAGAATAATAAAACATTGTTTTATTAAACTTTAAACCTGCATATGCAATTTTAAACGCAAATACTTTAAACAGTAAGGAAATGATAATGTGTTTTATAGCATTAATTAATACAAAATTTAAACACGAAATTTATTTCACAGCGTTATAGTCTCCCCTAGCATAGCAAACTATGTTCTTTGATATTACCTAGCACAGCACACTATGCTCTTCGGTATCTCCTAGCATAGCAGTCAATACTCTATGCTATTCCCTAAGCTTAGCAACTCATGTTCTTAGATATTTCTTACCACAGCAAACTATGTTCTAATATATCCACTAGCATAGCAGAACTATGCTCTACCATGCGGTATCTTCTAACATAGCTACCATTGAACATAGCAAATTATGTGCTACAGTATTACCTAGCACAGCAGACTAACTAGCGTGGCTAACATTAATCAACATCAATTACTTCCCCGTACATAAGAGAGCATCATCAATTACAATATGAGACATAAAGTTCAACGAAGCTCACTCTATGGCATTCACCGAACGACTCATCATGTACATTAATTTTTAACCTGGATGAGCTCTAGTCTTGCCTTATCATACGAATGTGTAAACATTTGAGCACACATTCAATGGTACCCATATACACATGCACATGTGTACACGTGCACACGCAAACACATGCACACGTAAACAAGAGATTCAAAGAAGTGTTCACAGAGGAGACAGAAGGGGCTCCAGAAAGACAGAGAGGTGGGATACACCACCATGTGCTGGACACAGTACACACAACCGAGGAAGAAGTGAAGAGGGAGTGAGCTAGATACCTCAAAGGCAATGGGGCCAGATAACATCTCTCCATGGGTCCTGAGAGAGGGAGCAGAGGCGCTATGTGTACCCCTAACAACAATATTCAATACATCTATCGAAACAGGGAGATTGCCTGAGGCATGGAAGACAGCAAATGTGGTCCCAATCTTTAAAAAAGGAGTCAGACATGAATCACTAAACTACAGACCAGTGTCACTAACATGTATAGCATACAAAATCATGGAAAAGATTATCAGGAGAAGAGTGGTGGAGCACCTAGAAAGGAATGATCTCATCACCAGCAGCCAACATGGTTTCAGAGACGGGAAATCCTGTGTCACAAACCAACTGGAGTTCTATGACATGGTGACAGCAGTAAGACAAGAGAGAGAGGGGTGGGTGGATTGCATTTTCTTGGACTGCAAGAAGGCGTTTGACACAGTACCACACAAGAGATTAGTGCAAAAACTGGAGGACCAAGCAGGGATAACAGGGAAGGCACTGCAATGGATCAGGGAATACTTGTCAGGAAGACAGCAGCGAGTAATGGTACGTGGCGAGGTGTCAGAGTGGGCACCCGTGACCAGCGGGTTCCCACAGGGGTCAGTCCTAGGACCAGTGCTGTTTCTGGTATTTGTGAATCACATGACGGAAGGAATAAACTCCGAGGTGTCCCTGTTTGCAGATGACGTGAAGTTGATGAGAAGAGTTCATTCGATCGAAGACCAGGCAGAACTACAAAGGGATCTGGACAGGCTGCAGACCTGGTCCAGCAATTGGCTCCTGGAGTTCAATCCCACCAAGTGCAAAGTCATGAGGATTGGGGAAGGGCAAAGAAGACCGCAGACGGAGTACAGTCTAGGGGCCAGAGACTACAAACATCACTCAAGGAAAAAGATCTTGGGGTGAGTATAACACCAGGCACATCTCCTGAAGCGCACATCAACCAAATAACTGCTTCAGCATATGGGCGCCTGGCAAACCTCAGAACAGCATTCCGACATCTTAATAAGGAATCGTTCAGGACCCTGTACACCGTGTACGTTAGGCCCATATTGGAGTATGCGGCACCAGTTTGGAACTCACATCTAGCCAAGCACGTAAAGAAACTAGAGAAAGTGCAAAGGTTTGCAACAAGACTACTCCCAGAGTTAAGAGGTATGTCCTATGAGGAGAGGTTAAGGGAAATCAACCTGACGACACTGGAGGACAGGAGAGATAGGGGGGACATGATAGCGACTTACAAAATACTGAGAGGAATTGACAAGGTGGACAAAGACAGGATGTTCCAGAGACTGGACACAGCAACACGGGGACACAGTTGGAAACTGAAGACACAGATGAATCAGAGGGATGTTAGGAAGTATTTCTTCAGCCACAGAGTAGTCAGGAAGTGGAATAGTTTGGGAAGCGATGTAGTGGAGGCAGGATCCATACATAGCTTTAAGCAGAGGTACGATAAAGCTCATGGTTCAGGGAGAGTGACCTAGTAGCGACCAGTGAAGAGACGGGGCCAGGAGCTTGGACTCGATCCCTGCAACCTCAACTAGGTGAGTACAACTAGGTGAGTACAACTAGGTGAGTACACATGCATATTTAAACACATGCACACGTAAACACATGCACACGTAAATACATGCACACGTAAATACATGCACACATAAACATATGCACACGTAAACACACACACACCTCTTCCTGTTGCGTATTCGATTTAGGGATAACTTTCGCGGATCGCGTGAGCGTTCATCTTCCCAGCATTGTATTTCCCATCTCCAGGACTGAGTCCTGGAGATGGGAAGTACAGTGTCTGCACTCTGAAGAAGGGGTGTTAATGTTGCAATTGTATAATTGTAGTGTGAGCGCGCCTCTGGCAAGACAGTGATGGAGTGAATGATGAAAGTTTTTCATTTTCGGGCCACCCTTCCTTGGTGGGAATCGGCCGATGTGTTAATAAAAACATACATAAATAAATAAATAAATGTGTGTGTGTGTGCGTGTGTGTGTCGTGCCGAATAGGTAAAACTGGTCAATTAGCAATAACTCATTTAAAGTTAAGTCCTAAAATTTTATCTTATACGTTTTATATATATATATATATATATATATATATATATATATATATATATATATATATATATATATATATATAGAAAACTTACCAAACCTCATTATAACAAGCGCAATTTAATTTAGCCTAATCTAAATAAATATATTTTAGATAAGCTTACAATAATGAACAAACACAATGAAATATATTTTTTGGTTAGGTTCAGAATTATTTTTGCAAAATTATTACATACACAATATTTCGCTTGTCTTATATGGCAAGAAAAGTTTTGCTATTTCAGCCAAGTTTTACCTATTCGGCATCTATATATATATATATATATATATATATATATATATATATATATATATATATATATATATATATATATATATATATATATATATATATATATGTCGTGCCGAATATGTAAAACTGGTCAATTAGCAAGAACTCATTTAAAATTAAGTCCTTTCTAAAAATTTCTCTTATACGTTTAAAGATATATTTTTTTCATTAATATTAATGTAAAAAAAATTACTTTTGCACCAAAAAATCTTAGAAAACTTACCTAACCTTATTATAACAAGCACAATTTATTTTAGCCTAATTCTACTAAATATATTTTAAATACTTTCATAGTAATTTAATACTAAAAAAAACACAATGAAATACATTTTTTTGTTAGGTTCAGAATGATTTTGGCGAAATTATTGCATACACAAATTTTCGCTTGTCCTGTAGGGCAAGATGAGTGTTGCTATTTAAGCCAAGATTGCAAGTTCTGCCTATTCGGCCTATTCTATTCTATTCTATTTGATTCGCCGGTAATCCCGGCCCGGGTCTCTTCCATTTTGGTGACCCGGCATTGGCTCCCCGGGTAGGGAAGTGACATTTATCGTTACTTGCACCTGTGTGGCAGGTCTTCAGCAGGAAGGGGGGGGGGTACCTCACCGGCCCTATGGCCAGATGACGTACCAAACGTTAGTGTGCACTAACAGTGGCTGGTGTGCAGTGCAATGGAGGCCCAAAGCAGGCCCTCGCAGCAACTTCAGCGGGGGGGGGGGGTGGATGACATGCAAGGACTGGAAGTAAGGTTTCCAAGTCCCTGACAGCTAAGTACACAAGATGTGCTGCCTCATTCTCTCGGGTCTGCCCTACTGGGGTCATTGGGAAGTGTCTACGGCGAAGGGGCATCGTAGCCGGGCAGTCTAACAGGTAGTGCACCAAGGGCTGCGGAACCATTCGGTCACAATGGGCACAGAGCTCCTCTCGTGCCCGTTCAACAATCCGCGCAGTGGTGGGATACCCTAAGCGTAGGCGGTGGATATGCACCCTCAGTTCCCTGGACTGTGTCCGAAGACTTGGAGGGGGCACCCTGTGGGTCGCCCTGACATACCAACAGAGGCTCCGTGACTCCCCAGGGTCAGGGAATGGGCGCCTCGCCGCACCAGCAGCCAACAGCGCAATCTGGCTGAGGCTGATGGAGATCGCAGCATGTGGCTGTGCCTCGAGGGTTGCAGTCCTAGCAGCCTCATCTGCAGCATCATTGCCAGGGATACCCACATGGCTCGGGATCCAGTTGATGGTAGCCCTGCGACCCTGGGCCATGAGAGTCTGCAGGTCACCCCGGATGGATGTGATTAAGTGTATGTTGTCCTTTGGCTCTCTGTGCATAAGCGCTTGGATTGCTGCCTTGGAATCAACGTGGATGATGGGGGGATGCTGATGGTCTGCAAGAGCATGCCGCAGAGCTTGTTGGATGGCAAAGAGTTCGGCCTGGAGGATGGTGCAATGGTCTGGGAGGCGCCAACCTGCTGTCAGATTGCTGTGGAACATCCCAGCAGCTGTGCGGCCTGCCACTGGGTCTCTGGAGCCATCAGTGTAATATGGCACACACCCTGGGCCTTCCGCACCCACAATGCTAGCCGAGGCAAGGTGGTGCAGAATGTCCCGGGTGCAATGCCTCTTGCTGTCTGGTAGGGTTGTCCAGCTCACCGCAAACAGCTCTGGTGCCCAAGGGGGTGGCACCGTGTAGTTCGCTGCCAGTCTGTCGCAGCCTCCCGCCTGGAGCAATGTCATGGGCAAGAGCTTCTGTGTGGCATCTGCTACCGACCACATCCATCGGCGGCCGGGATGCAGTGGAATGACCTGTCCCTGGCAGACCCGTAAATCTCTCATCAGTTTGTCAGCCCCTGGGAGTCGGAGATACTTTGCAATCCTCCTGGCAGCTACCAGTTGGATCCTGTCTTCAAGAGGCTGTAGCTGCACCTCAAGGTTCAGAGCCACTGCATTGGCCCACCTAGGAGCCCCCAGCATGGCCCGTACAGCTGTGTTCTGGATGACACAGAGGGATTTGATGTTTGTGGGTCTGGCGTGAACCAGAGCAAGTGCCCCATAGTCAACGAGGGAACGTATTGCCTGGATGTAGAACAACCTCATGACCTCGAGGCTGGCCCCAACCCTAGGGTTGGCCATGGCACTCAATGCCCTGACCCTCTGCAGAGCCCTCTCTTTAATGTGGCGCACATGTTTCTGGAAGGTGAGGTGCCTGTCAATGTAGATGCCAAGGTACCTATAACTGTGAACCCACTCCAGGTCGATGCCCAGGACCCGCAGCCTCTGACTGGGCACCTTGGTGCGAAGGATCATGGCTTTGGATTTTGCTGCAGATATCTTGAGTCCCAAGTGACGGCAGGTGGAAGCCAGCAGATCGAGGTCCTCCTGGGCACGCTGCAAAAGCCGGCGCTTCCTAGGTACGACAAGTGCCAGGTCATCGGCATAGCTGAGGAGGATGGTCCCTCTGGAGAAAGGCAGGCACACCAGCTGATGCATCAGTACATTGAACAGGGTGGGACTAAGCACCCCGCCCTGTGGAGTGCCGTTGTCCAGGGTCTTGAGAGAAGAGGCATGCCCCTGGAAGCGTACCCGGGCCCGCCTGTCCTGGAGATAGGAACGAAGCCATGAAAGCAGCCTGCCTTTAATCCCCCTGCGGGCCAAGAGTGAGAGGATGGCAGGTGCACTGGCTAGCTCAAAAGCTTTCTCGAGGTCAAGAAAGACAACAATGTGGGCTTGGGCGTCCGACCCAATGCCGGTCAGTAGAGTGGTAAGGCTTTCGAAAGTGCCCACTCCTCTGGTGAAGCCATAGAGGTGTTTATGAGGAGGGCCAAGCTTCCACCTCAGGCGCTCCAACACCATCCTTTCAGACACCTTCGAGATGCAACTGGTGAGGGAGATGGGTCTCACACTGCCAGGATCCCCAGGCTTAGGAATCGGTATGATGTCAGCCTCCTTCCATACGACAGGGAGTTTGCCAGCTCGCCAAGTCTGGTTGATGACTCCCAGGACAGCTGAATGTCCAGAATGGCCAGACCGAGTGATCATGCCATAGGTGATACCATCATGCCCCGGAGCAGTGTCTCGATGAGATGTGAAGGCTGCCTGGAGCTCCTGGTCGGTGAAGTCTTCATCCGTGACATCCCCAGCCTGGCATGCTGCTTGGATCACCATCACCCTTCTAGGAAGGAGGGTGGCTTGGAGGTCCTGGAGATCCTGAGGCAGTTGAGCCATGGCCGCTCTGGAGGTGAATAGGTCCACCAGACGCTCTGCCTCCGTTGCGGGGTCTGGGTGCAACCGAGCCACACTGCGACGCTGCCCAGTGGCCAATCGTAACTTGGTCCAAATCTCAGATAAGGTGGAGGAGTAGCTGAAGGAGGCACACCACTCGAACCATTTAGCCTGCCGGACCCTGTGTGAGACATGGCGTGCATGCCGCACCACTTCCCTGAGCAGACGCATGGACTCAACCGTGGGATTACGCCTGTGCATCTTGCGTACAACATTGATGCGGTGGTTCTGTTCCCTGATGTCCTCATTGTAAAACCACCAGTCACGTTTATATGACCCTCCGCCTGTAATCTTAGGTATTGCTGCCTCAGCTGCACATGTGAAGGCCACCTGCAAGCTTTGAGCCGCCTCATCTGGGTCTTCTGGAAGGGGAGACTCCGCCCACCAACGCTCAATGACCTCCTGGAAGCACTGCCAGTCGGCCTTTTTTAGATTCCATCTGGGGGTAGGTGTGGGGAGCGGGCACCGCTGGACCATCAGCGTAGTGACCACTGCAAAGTGATCACTGGTGAGACGGGGGTGGACCTCCCATCTCGCGCTCGAGAGCAACCGCCTAGAGATGAGTGTGACATCCAAGCGGCCACCATAGTGATGGGTTGGCTCACCATTATTGAGGAGGGCGATCTCAGGGACCTCCTCCAGCACAGCCGCAAGGTGCCTCCCAGCTGCGTTGGTAGGAGAGACAGAAGAAAGTATTGGGTGGTGGGCATTGACATCCCCAGCCACAACAAGACCCTCCCGTGGGGCGAGTGCTGCCACCTCTGAGATGTCAAGGGTGTACCGAGAGCTTCTGTAAATATTGTAAACCACGAGAGGTCCATCCGCCAGGTGTAGGGTGACAGCCTGAACCTCTACGCCCTCCCCACAGTCGATGGGGTCAGTGGAGATTGAATGAGGGATAGTGGTCCTGACGTAGATCGCCGTGCCCCTGCCAGTCCCTTCCAGGCGCTGAAGGTAGGCAGAGAATCCCGGAATACGTGGCTGCATTTGACGTGACAAATCGGTGAGTGTCTCCTGAAACAGGAAGACATCAACCTCATCCTGAACTGCAGCTTCAATCACTAAGTGAATTTTCCGCTGCAGCCCACAAATGTTCCACTGGAGGATCTTCAAGGGCCGCAGAGGTGGCTCACTGATTCCATCTCTGCCTGGGACTCGTCGTCCGTTGTTGGCGACTCCGGGGCCTCCTCCATCACAGACTGGAAGGACTCCTGGATGATGGCTTGAAGTTCCATTGAGTCTTTCCTGTCCAGTAGGACCACGCCCAGCATCCATGACAGGAGCTGCCTGCAGGCGCCCCTGTCCTCTGCCGACGGCAGCAGGCGACAGAGGAGCGCTGAGATGACCCCGATGGTTTTCTTCAGTCGATCCGGAAAGGATTCGACCATTACCTCTGCAGGCATTGAGCTGGACGACCCGTCGAGGCGGGGCTGGGTCACTGGGTATGTCTGGGTGGCTGTCGACACTGCAGCAGCATAAGCTGGGTGCACCCTGGGCCCGGCATGAGTGGCCATGGGCTTCCAAGTCCCCTGGCGGGGAACCTCTGCCTGACGCTGGCCGCTCACAGTAGGGGCCTGTCCTTGGGAAGAGGCCTGCTGGCCGTATGGCAAGGAATGTTGGTGCCCAGCTGGGACCTGCTGGGCAGTGTGCCTGGCCTGTGGCTGTTTTTCCCAATGATTCTGCCTTCTTGGCCACCTTGCCATCTGACGCCGCAGTTGACCGCGCTGCTGCAAACCAGTGTCTGCCCTCTGATGCCACCGCTGGGAGCCCAGTGCTGGGAACTCGCTGGTATTGCCCTCCTGCGGTATCCGGGGAACCGTGATTGGAGCCCATGCTGACTGTTGCTGGGCAGTTCCAAGGCTGGGTGGCGTCGGGGCTGTCGGGTCGTTCCGATGACGAACCTGCTGCCAGTGCTGCACCATCACAGGACAGCTCCGGTTCCAGGCATGGTGCCTCTTTGAGCAGTTGGCACACTTGGGCTCTGGCCGAAGGGCTTCGCCAGGTGGATGTTTGAGGATTGCAATGCAGTCCTTCGAGTCGTGTGCCTTGCTGCACACACCACACTTCTTCTCTCGCTGGCAGGTGGCTGCAATATGATTGAACCCCTGGCAGTTGAAGCATTGTACTGGGCCTGACAGGTATGGTCGGGTCTTGAATCTTCCCCAGACCCCAAGGTCCAGGTGCGTGGGAAGTGGACCTTTGTGGTGGATCAGCACCTGGCGGGTGGGCACCTTGTTCACCGTTGCAGTGAGTCGCTCCGCCTTGACAATATTGGGCACTTCCAAAATGGGGTCCAGTGGGAGGGGCACAGGGACGTGTAAAAGCACCCCCTTGTACACCTTCTCCGAAGCAAGCAGTTCCACCATGCTGGGATGGGTCACAACCAGCCCCTTCAACTCCTCGTAAGAGTCTTCGTCCCGAGGAATGACCAGAACCTCGTTCCTGAGAGTGAACTCACAGCGGAACTTGAGGTGGGGGAGACCTTCCAGATACCTTACAAACCCGTAGTTGGGAACCTTGAATTTGTTGAAGGCCCTGGTTGCTTGTGCCCGAGCTGAGCGGGAACTCCTCCTTCCACGTGGAGTCAACCAGTCCCCGTCCACTGTGGAGGCCAACGCAACTGGTGTAGGGACCTGGGATGGCTCCATCCTTGCCACTTGAGGAGCTACATCCTCCTGGCTTCCTTCCACGACCCCTATGGCCATCTGGGGGTGCAAGTCTTCTTGGGTAGGGGCTGCCGACGGACCTAGTGGCAGATTGGTAGGTACAGTAGTCTCCACTGCATCCTTGGCCTTCTTGGTGGGGGCTCCCACCTGCCCCACGTCGTCCTCCAACTCGTCCCCGCATTCCAAGGAACGTTTAGGCCGCTCTCCTG
Organism: Cherax quadricarinatus; assembly: GCF_038502225.1. NCBI lineage: Eukaryota > Metazoa > Arthropoda > Malacostraca > Decapoda > Parastacidae > Cherax > Cherax quadricarinatus. The sequence goes on along the minus strand of NC_091381.1, from coordinate 12,180,139 downwards.
GATCTGTCATGGTGACTGTAGGTGTGGGGACAGAGCCAGCAGCAGAGCTGCTGCCTGTGACCTCACAGCCGCCCACACTGGGTGCAGAGCTGTGAGGCTCAGAGCCCCAGTCGGGGCCCGTAGCCACCCTCTCGTGGCTCACTGTTCTGAAGCACTGAACACAGTCCAAGGATCACCAGGAATGACGCTAATCTGTGCGTAAACTAACACAGATTTGCGAACACAACACACACTGTTTTCCAATCTTCGTCCAGTCGATAATCCTTATGAATTGAAATTCGTGTCTTCCTCTCCTTCTATTGATCGGTCGATGCCTATTCGGCACGACATATATATATATATATATATATATATATATATATATATATATATATATATATATATATATATATATATATATTATATATATATATATATGTATATATATATATATATATATATATATATATATATATATATATATATATATATATATATATATATATATATATATTATATATATATATATATATATATATATATATATATATATATATATATATATATATATATATATATATATATATATATATATATATATATATATATATATATATATATATATATATATATATATATATATATATATATATATATATATATATATATATATATATATATATATATATATATATATATATATATATATATATATATATATATATATATATATATATATATATATATATATATATATATATATATATATATATATATATATATATATATATATATATATATATATGTAATATATATATATATATATATATATATATATATATATATATATATATATATATATATATATATATATATATATATATATATATATATATATATATATATATATATATATATATATATATATAGGGAAGTACCACCTCTATAGCTGGAATGGGGACCCTCATCCTCAGAGAAGACAATAAACGTACCTCAGGGAAAACTCAAGGTTTTCCTCGGAGCTGTTTGAATATTTTCTTTTCCTACCACCCACTATATTTGATATTCTATGTGAACATTTATTAATAAACAGAATACATTTACAGAAAAACATAAACATGAATATAATGGCACAATATATAAAAGAGCACGAATTTCCTCCAGCTCCTCCTAGGCTGGACGCGAGCCAAGTATGCAGCAAGCATTTCCCCTCTGGATGGCTACGCTGAGGCGCTGGAACATGAAAGTGGCTGCCCTTGGGTCCCTGGTGGTGTCGATGAGTCTGGAACCCAATTCTTTAAGGAAACGTGTGGCATTTTTTCCCCATGATCCCAAGGTCTCTGATCCCACTGGAACAAATTGGTGCTGTTGGCTTATGTCCCTGTACTTGCTGATCTTGTACTCATCCCTGTGGTCAGCAGCTCCTCCCTGTCGCCCCACACTGTGACGGATATAGGTGTCAGCCAGTGTGGACACACAGGTATAGTCCCATGCTAAGAGCTTACAATTCTTCCAAGGATAAATGGTGATCCCATCAGGGCGGTTTGCTGGGTTGTGGGTATTGTTGGCTACTAGTGATCGGGGCTCCCTCTCGGCTGGGCATCCTGCTGTAGCAAGGGTTCTCTTAATGATGTCGTTGACCTCAATGTGTCTTGCATGCCAGCCCTTGGTTTTGGAACAGTTAAGACCATGTAGACCATGTTGGTCTGCTTGTGCTTTGCCGCAAATACACGTATATTCTGTGTGAATTGGGGCAGCAAGGCACATAGCCACTGCAATACAGAGGGTCTTAGGGTCGAATCGCGTTCCCATTGCCGATATTGGAACTGTTTGGTGGAAGTCCACAGAGTGATGTGCGCTCACAGCATGGAGAAGAGCAATCTCCCTATCTGATGTTGCAGCCCTGAGCATGTTAGCAAGCACCTTTTCAGCGATCGGGCCATCCCAGCTTGACTGTTTGTGAGCCAGTGCTGCACTAGGGTTTGGTGCTGGAGCAGCAAGAGTCTCCCATTCAGTGATGGCACTGGCACAGCTAGGGTCTTTTATTCCTGCTGAGTCACTGAGGGTATCAGGAAGAATTTGTCTTTTCAACTCGTTTGATGCTATTGAAGAGGATAGGAAAGCTGGTAGAGCAATCTGGGAGGATCTGCGTACTCCTAGCCCTCCAAGCCTGACCGGAAGTGCTTTCTATCGTCCGGAGGTCTGAGACTTTTTTTTTTTTTTTTTTTTTTTTTTTTTTCTTCTTTTCTAGGATCAGATCGATGGCATTTGACCCAAGAGGAGCACCAAGGAGAGTGCTATTGGCTGGATCAATGGCTCGTGCTCCTGGTAAAACGGGGCTAATATTCTGGATCATCTGTTGATTGGTAGAAACTATTTCACATTTGGTGGGGTTTGAAGATAGACCCAGGCTTTCTCCCATGTCTTTAATTTTACTGATGTCCTCTAGGAGAGATTCTGTTGTGCCAGCTAGGGTACCATCGTTCAGGAACCAGATATTGAGCAATATATATATATATATAGATATATATATATATATATATATATATATATATATATATATATATATATATATATATATATATATATATATATCGTGCCGAATATGTAAAACTGGTCAATTAGCAAGAACTCATTTAAAATTAAGTCCTTTCTAAAATTTTCTCTTATGCGTTTAAAGATATATTTTTTTCATTAATGTTAATGTAAAAATTTTTAATTTTGCACCAAAAGAATCTTAGAAAACTTACCTAACCTTATTATAAGAAGAGCAATTTATTTTAGCCTAACCCAATTAAATATATTTTAGATTTGTTTACAGTAATTTAATACTAAACAAACACAGTGAAATATATTTTTTTCGTTACGCTCAGAATAATTTTGGCGACATTATTGCATACACAAATTTTCACTTGTCCTATATTGCAAGATAAGCGTTGCTATTTAAGCCAAGATCGCAAATTCTGCCTATTCGGCACGACATATATATATATATATATATATATATATATATATATATATATATATATATATATATATATATATATATATATATATATATATATATATATATATATATATATATATATATATATATATATATATATATATATATATATATATATATATATATATATATATAATCGGTGATACACACGTAACAACATGTACCTTATGTGCCACCTTTATATCAACAATGTATCTCTCAAATCTTCTGTGTGTATATATATATATATATATATATATATATATATATATATATATATATATATATATATATATATATATATATATATATATATATTTGTCAGGTTACATGTGGTTCATATTTCTAAAAGAAGTTCATCTACAGCTCTTGTCTCCTTCGAGGGTGTTAACCGTACGTCCTGCACTTCCTGTATGTGTTGTCCTAAACCTCCTGGGGCTCTTGGAGGTATTCAGGTACAATAGGATGGGATTATGAGATCAGGAAGATCCTCCTCCCAGACTGTGCAACCACTGAAACACATCTCGTATTTTTACATATATGGTTTTACGAAATGCAAAAAAACAAATGCGTAATCAACATTTGTCAAAGGCACAAATGAACAGTCATTAGGACATTTGTAATTGCTGTTACATTGTCTCAACGAGAGTTAGTTTCTGTCTTGTACACACCTAGTTGACTAAAATATGCAAGTATATTAGATTATATACACATAGATTTCGAATAGCGGGAGTTTGGTGCATCATATCATCTCTTCTGAGCGCTATGTAATACTCAGAAAAATGAAGCTGTACCTGCGTACATATGCATAGCTGTAATTACCTGTCTGTATTTACCTAAAGCGTTTACTCTGCCTGCAATAAAAGTGAGTAACATTTTACACACATTATTCCTCGCCGCATCAACAATACGATCCAACCTCCACATTCTCAGCAGCGCCAATCATCCAGAGTATGTATTTATACAAACCAGGCCAAGATTTGCTTAATATTTTACACCGTTAAATTTATATTGAATGGCTGTGATTGTGTGGCCCACTAGATACTGGTCACAAACAAGGACACACTCAGGCAAATGGGGAATATACAACAAATGTCTATTTGTTTTCTGCAAATGCTGTTTTCCTACATTTTTATGCAGTATTAGTAAATTGCCTGATACATTTTTACCATCGTGTATGATAGTGGGATTACACAAGGATCAATACTGGTACTTTACCTGGCACATGTTTGTCACAAGTGTGATGAGTAGGGTAACACAAGGACCAATATTGGCACTTTGCCTGGTATACAATGTTAACAATATGCTAGAAGTTGTCTCGAAAACTATGTATATACATAAATTAAAGAGAAGAGAGTAGACAGCATAGATTGGCTACAAAATGACATTGACATATAACTTGGAATACCCAGCAACTGGCTACATGGAATTCAACCATGTCAAGGACAAGATTATGAAGAATGGGGAAGAAAAAATAACCAGAACAGCGTATAAGTTTGTGGCATTGAGGCTGAAAAACTCGAATAGGAAAAGAACTTAACAATGAGAATATTAACAAGTATAGTGCGAGAGGCGTAACTCAGACACTCTTGAAACATAATCATGACTGGAAAACTTGAAAACACGTTACATGTTCAACAGGAATTATTCTTGACGCTATCTACGATACTTCCATCATTCATTGTACATCTCTAGCATGGAGCACCACTATTACAAACATGCTTAGACACTAGAGAAAGTGCAGAGATTCCCATCGAGTCCAATCCTGAAACTAGTGGAAAAAGCCTGTAGATAATATGTGCTTATAGATGTACACACACTGAGAAATATCAGTGCGCAGTTTATATACATGACGCACATTTCTCAGTGTAGATACACAAAAAGACTCACATATATCATTGGATATACAGTGACGTCGAGGTATTCTGATGAGTGATGGGAGAGCCTAGATTAATATTGATAACCTAGACGAAGCAAGAACATGGGAGGAGTAGCATGACAAACGAGCGCTGCTAATATGACAAATGTGAAAAAGGGATCCGGTATACTGACGGTCACAAAACCTCAGGTTTGTTCAGTAAAGTGAGACCTTTTTCGTTGTATGAGAATGATTGATGGGTATTGTCTGCTCTCTGAGGTGCATCTTTCGTTGTCTCTCTGCGCCAAGATGCACATCTCAAGAGGAAATTTATGGTATGGGGAAGCGAGGGAGAAACAAAAGAAACATTTATCAAATGTAAAATTCACTGATATGGTCGTGACGACCGTGTCAGTGGTTCTTGCATCGGTACCACACGAGACCCTGACCTCAAGACCACAATAACCCTGGTGGTTAAGACAACACCAGACCTACTCGTCAAGACCACTTCAGAAAGTGATTAAGAAGCAGATGGTACTAAGATAATTATAATATAAGGTGTACATTGAATAGAGAACCTCTGAAGTCACCGGATATCATAGACCATGAAGTCTAATGACTGAATATCCTGAGATATAAATTAACGTTTTTAAAACACTCAAATACCAACATACCTTATTCTAGGCGACCAAAACTGCTTTCCCAGACATAGGACCGAGCATGAACCACTCCTTGCTCTGA
>NC_091381.1:12149575-12169575 GCF_038502225.1 Cherax quadricarinatus | reverse complement strand
TACTCAGGCATGAGGAACTTCCTTCAAGACATTCAGTGGGAGAGGGAACTGACAGGAAAACCAGTACAAGAAATGATGGACTATGTAGCAACAAAATGCAAGGAGGCAGAGGAGAGGTTTGTTCCCAAGGGAAACAGAAATAATGGGAAGAACAGAACGAGTCCTTGGTTCACCCAAAGGTGTAGGGAGGCAAAAACTATGTGTACTAGAGAATGGAAAAGGTACAGAAGACAGAGAACTCAGGAAAATAAAGAAATCAGCCGAAGAGCCAGAAACGAATATGCACAGATAAGAAGGGAGGCTCAGAGACAATATGAAAATGACATAGCATCAAAAGTAAAGACTGACCCGAAGCTGTTGTACAGCCACATCAGGAGGAAAACAACAGTCAAGGACCAGGTAATCAGACTGAGGAAGGGTGATGGGGAATTCACAAGAAACGACCGAGAGGTATGTCAGGAGCTCAACACAAGATTTAAAGAGGTATTTACAGTGGAAACCAGTAGGACTCCAAGAAATCAGAACAGGGGGCACACCAGCAAGTGCTGGATGAGGTACATATAACCAAGGAGGAGGTGAAGAAGCTGCTATGCGAATTTGACACCTCAAAGGCGGTGGGACCAGACAACATCTCTCCATGGGTCCTTAAAGAGGGAGCAGAGATATTGTGTGAGCCATTAACAAAGATCTTCAACACATCATTTGAAACTGGGCAACTCCCTGAGGTATGGAAAATGGCAAATGTAGTCCCAATTTTTAAAAAGGGAGACAGACATGAGGCACTAAACTACAGACCTGTATCACTAACGTGTATAGTATGCAAGGTCATGGAGAAGATCATCAGGAGGAGAGTGGTGGGGCACCTGGAAAGAAACAAGTGTATAATTGACAACCAGCACGGTTTCAGGGAAGGAAAATCCTGTGTCACAAACCTACTAGAGTTTTATGACAAGGTGACAGAAGTAAGACAAGAGAGAGAGGGGTGGATCGACTGCGTATTTTTGGACTGCAAGAAGGCTTTCGACACAGTTCCTCACAAGAGGTTACTGCAAAAGCTAGAGGACCAGGCACACATAACAGGAAAGGCACTGCAATGGATCAGAGAATATCTGACAGGGAGGCAACAACGAGTCATGGTACGCGACGAGGTGTCAGAGTGGGCGCCTGTGACAAGCGGGGTTCCACAGGGGTCAGTCCTAGGACCTGTGCTGTTCTTGGTATACGTGAACGACATAACGGAAGGGATAGACTCATAAGTGTCCTTGTTTGCAGACGATGTGAAGTTAATGAGAAGAATCGAATCGGACGAGGATCAGGCAGGACTACAAAGAGATCTGGACAGGCTACAAGCCTGGTCCAGCAACTGGCTCCTTGAATTTAACCCTGCCAAATGCAAGGTCATGAAGATTGGGGAAGGGCAAAGAAGACCGCAGACACAATATAGTTTAGATGGCCAAAGACTGCAAACCTCACTCAAGGAAAAAGATCTGGGGGTGAGTATAACACCGAGCATATCTCCTGAGGCGCACATCAATCAGATAACTGCTGCAGCATACGGGCGCCTGGCAAACCTACGGATAGCGTTCCGATACCTCAGTAAGGATTCGTTTAAGACTGTACACCATCTACGTCAGGCCCATACTGGAGTATGCAGCACCAGTTTGGAATCCACACCTAGTCAAGCACGTCAAGAAATTAGAGAAAGTGCAAAGGTTTGCAACAAGACTAGTCCCAGAGCTACGGGGATTGTCCTATGAAGAAAGGTTGAGGGAAATCGGCCTGACGACACTGGAGGCCAGGAGGGTCAGGGGAGACATGATAACGACATATAAAATACTGCGCGGAATAGACGAGGTGGACAAAGACGGGATGTTCCAGAGATGGGACACAGACACAAGAGGTCACAATTGGAAGTTGAAGACTCAGATGAATCAAAGGGATGTTAGGAAGTATTTCTTCAGTCATAGAGTAGTCAGGCCATGGAATAGCCTAGAAAGTGATGTGGTGGAGGCAGGAACCATACATAGTTTTAAGGCGAGGTATGATAGAGCTCATGGGGCAGGGAGAGAGAGGACCTAGTAGCAATCAGCGAAGAGGCGGGGCCAGGAGCTGTGACTCGACCCCTGCAACCACAAATAGGTGATTACACACACACACACACACACACACACACACACACACACACACACACACACACACACACACACACACACACACACACACAACCACCCAAATATGTCCATATGCATAACGACGTAAACTTTAAGAAGAATTTTTAGACTTTGTAGTGACTTTGAAGTAACCCATGATGAGAGTACAATCAAATGATGGAGCAACTGTCTGTGTCGTTCTGCCGATCACATACACAGTTGTCATTATTCAGTAACAATGCGAAACGACAAAGCTGTTTCCATGTTTATGAATATATATATCATATATATTATGTAAATGAAACTAATTAGCTCTAATGACCATGTTTGGTTTTATTTAAAACATAAATTTGTAAATGTAGGTTTTAAATATAACAGATGCAATATTTACACTATTATCAACAGAATCAAGAGTGTTAGATAAATAATAAAAACGTTAATATTTATCCTCACAATTTCCATATAAATCAACTTTAAATATATTCTTTTCGATTCAACCTCTGAATATTAGTGACACCTACAGGATGATGGTGACCTTCCCGAAGCTCATTTGACACTTCCACACATCCATGTATTGTTGATCGAGAATTACGGTGTTCACAGTGAAACCTGTGTAACATCCCCTCATAGCCAGGTGTGTAGACCAATGATGATGGATTGGTTCTCACACTAGTGAGAATTCTCAATACATCGAGAGATGGTGATTCAGAATATTAGTGCTATTCTCTAAATCTGAGTGATGCCTCCATCCATGGATGACGATCTTTAATGAGGATGTCCTCTGTTCATGCATGGCTAGGTATGTGGTTGGATGCTCACAAATAAAGGCAGTACTGTTTGAAGTTGCAGCTTCTACCTAACCAAATCTTCATTGTTTTACAATGAAATTCCATATTCATGAATTTGACCAAAATACAGATCTGCAGGAGGGTGGCATGTGTTCGGGCAACAAATATTATATTTACCACAAAACAATTCCTTTAAGAAAAGTTCCTTGACCTGGCGAAGGAGCTCTTGTCTCCTCCTTCAGATAAAGTTTAAATACCCCCACCCATCCTCTTCTCTCTTTATTCAGCCTCCTTGTGGGGGATATTTCCTCGTGAAATTCTCCACCTATGTAGAAAGAAAAAATAATATTTTCACCCCCATTTCAAATGTGGACCCACTGGTGGTGCTGACATGAAATGTGAATTGGATTGTCTGGGAAAGTATTGGGAGACTGATGACATCCTAGGACGGCCTCGCGAATCAAGATACAAATCTCAGCGTTTCCATTTGCCTGCCTCTATTAATGTCTGTGCATAACTCAGTCAATTCTGGATGTGCCATCTGCGTATGCTAGGGTTCCTAGTATACCCTGAAGGGTTGGGGGCAGTTTCCATGAATTGTCAGCATTGCGAGACGTATGGAGAATAATCGGGGTTCAGGGTGGGCATTCGGTTTCTTTCTGTTTATTCTAAGAGCTGTCATTTCCCTCTACATTTTGAAAAAAAAAAAGAAAATAATAATAATACCCCAAAAGTATAAGAAAATTAAGTGCTGAGCCCGAGAGAGTCATGCAGCACTGCTGGAAGGGATGTGTGAAAGGAGAAATGTCCTAAGGTGATGAGGGAGTGATGGGCAGTAGTGTACGAGGTCAGGGGGTGGCTCTTGTAGGGAAGAGTGCAAGAGGAAAAGTAAAAATCACATTCGATGCAGTCAGTTTACGTTAAAAAAAATTAGAATCTGCATCGAAGGTTAGACTTTCATCAAGGTCAGTGAGAGCTACTGTGTTGGTGTGTCAGAGACGACGGAAGTGGAATCTGCATGCCCACTAATAGACTGGACAATGTAATAAGATATGGTGAACTGACAGTGCAACCAGACAGTCCTAGAAGAGCGTTGCTTACAGTTTTCCCTTAAGGCATCCATGAGCGAGGCTGATTATGTGTGCAGCTGATATGTTTCTATCAATTACTTAGTTATCGAAGTATCACTGATCGATAGTTTCATAATTTTGAACATCAATGTGGCCAGTGACCAATAAAAATTTACAGTGCAGACTCACAACTGTTAATCTTGTCCAGCAATCTCCTAACTCAGAACACATAGGTAAGAAAGAATTACGCAAGCTACACAATTTAACACATGCAGCGTACTGTGAAGGTAGAACCCCAGACCTGCTTAGAACATTCCAAGGTGCACTAACAAATGCTAGGAATAGAAAGAAAGAACTTAGGCAAGAGGAATGAGAAGATGGTCAGAAATCTGTATATAATGTTGCTCATCTCATTCCTCTTGAAAAAACAAATGACCTTAAAAATAACTGGTCGAAAACATCTAGGCATGAAATTCTCCCATCTCATATTACTAAAAAATCTAGAGACTGCTTCTGAAGGAAAGTTAAAACTGATTAATTTTGTGAACCAAAATACTGATGAGTGATTGCCTCTTCAAGTACGAATTAGATAATGCATTAAATAAAGGTCGTTCAACCTCTCCTGGAGTGCATGATGTAAATTATGATATCCTCAGATCTCTAAGGCAGATAACCTTTTGTTAGCACTGTATAATCTCAGTTACACTGAGAATGTTCATCCTACTTCCTGGACAAATAGCCTCATTGTCCCTATTCCTTATCCACAACACTCTTATATTTAGACCGATCTCTGTAAAACGTGAAAGAGTAATACTTAACAGACTGTACTACAGAATCTGACCCCAACTTTTCCCTCGCCTCTATAGGGTTCGTGAAAGGAAAAAGTGTGCAGATTTGAATTTCCACCTTTTTCACTGCACACCTCTACTAGTTTTACTACATTGATCAAAAATCTGCAATTGATGCAGCAAACAGGACCGCTATATTATATGAACTAGAGAAAATGAATATTGGTGGTAGCCTACTCAGTTGGATAATAGAGTATCTATTAAACAGAGTATCCTTTGGAGATATAAACACACATGCAGTATAATGTGATCCTTTGTTGACAACGTTTCGCCCACACAGTGCGCTTTATCAAGTAACAAACAGATCTACCTGGGTAGAAGGTACGTGAGTATTTATAGGCTGAAGTCAGGATGAGAATGCTGCATGTGACGGTCTACCGAGTAGGGTTGTCTAGTCTAATACCTTGGGTAGCTTGGAAGAAAGATTGGATAAGTATATGAGTAGATCTTCTGCAGTGTTTCTCCATTCTTATGTTTTTATGTGGGATAGCGATGAAGAAGTTTCTTGGCAAGTGGTTCAGCTATGTTATAGAAGCCGTTTTTCTGGTTGAAGTTGTTGGATCTATATAAAGATAAGTGATGATTCCAGGATTCTTCGGTATTGAGATTTGTCTTCTCTGGCGATAAGTCTTGCGTTTCTGTAGTTGATTAAATGGTTGTATGAATTTCGGTGTTGAACACAGGTATTCCTTGAATTGTCAGATCTGCCTGCGTACTGGTGTTCTGAAATACGTGTTGAGATTCATTTATCAATTTATGGCTATCAAGATGGCTACGAATTGCCTCGGCAGTTATTAATTTCATAAATTTTCCAACTGTCACCTGCCTTGTTAGTAGGTATTACATTTGCCATTTTCCACTTATCAGGCACCATGCCAGTTTGTAGTGATATGTTAAAAAGATTAGCGAAAGGTTTGCAAAGTTCCTCTTTACATTCATTTAAAACCCTTGCAAAGAATTCATCAGGGCCTGGGGATTTGTTAGGTTTTAATTTCTCTATTTATCTGAGGACCATATCACTAGTTACTGCAATCGTGCATTGTTTACTATCGTCCAGTTCTCCATAATTTATTATTTCTGGAGTTTCACTAGTATCTTCCTGAGTAAAAGCTAAGAGGAAGTAAGAATTGAAAATTTCACACATATCCCTATCACTGTCAGTGATCTGACCTGAGTTACTCTTAAGTGGGCCAATCTTGTCCCTAATCTTACTTCTGTGTACCTGAAAGAAGCCTTTTGGGTTAGTCTTTGAATCCCTTGCGACCTTAGCCTCATAATCCCTTTTTGCTTTTCTTATTCCTTTCTTTATTTCTCTCTCTAATTGAATATGTTGATTTCTTAACTGCCCATGCCCTCTTTTGATACGCCTATATAGGCCTCTCTTTTGACCAATGAGATGTTTTAATCTATTGTTCATCCATTTGGGATCATTTTTGTTAGATCTAATTTCCCTACTCGGAACAAAAGTTGTCTGGGCAGCTAGAACTATGCTCTGAAAATGTCATATTGGCAACCAACACCAGCTACCTGACCCATAGTTAGATCATCTCAATTTAGCCCACCCAAGTAATTTTTCAGTCCCATGAAATCAGCCAATCGAAAGTCTGGGACAGAGACTCGATTGCAGTTATCTGTGCAATTCCATAATATATTGAAACTAAGTGATTTGTGATCACTTTCCCCAAACTCATCATTAACCTCAAGATTATTAATTAGTGAATCTTTGTTGGTAAGAACCAAGTCAAACAGATTGTTTCCTCTAGCTGGTTCTGTCACAAACTGTTTTAAAAAGCAATCCTGAGCTGTATCAAGAAAGTCACTAGACTCAAGGTTTCCTGATTTTCATATCTAGTCACCTTATGAATTTCGTCCCATAGCAGCTTACTGCACTCCCTATCAAGGTTTGGGGGCCTATATATTACACCCAAAATTATTTCATACCCCTCGAGAAACTGTAGCCAAGCGGATTCTGAGTCTGATGTTTCTAATCTTATATCATGTCTAACACAACAATTTAAATTATCTCTGACATACATCGCCACTCCACCACCTTTCCTGTTGACCCTATCAGTGTGGAATAGTTTATAACCCTGTATGCTGCATTCAGAAGGCATATGTGTTTATATTTCCATTCTGTCGGTATTTTATACCATTTATTTCCATCCAGAGTATTCTTTGTTCTCTGGCAAGGTTTTAGAAGCAGGGAGGAGTTCTCAGTCCCATACTATTTAATGTTCTGACTAATGCTCATATAAATGCTCAGCCTGCTTTACCTAAACACATAGCTATGACGTCATAATCCATACAACAGGGCATAAGAAGATGAGTTCCATTGTTAATGAAGTCCACGCGATTTTTAATAGATTAGGCCTCATCATATCCTCATTTAAATCAAAGATGTTGAATATCAAGCGACATCCCGCACCCAGCCGTTTGCTGGGTGAAAATGTCAGCTATATTACAGATACATTAGTGTCCACGTACCCTTCAGTAAATGAGCCATATCACAACTCAGTAAGAAATGCAAAGGTAGACTAAATGCTCTCAGAGTTGTTGCTGGCTACAACCCCAACTGTGGCGTTAATTAATAAAGCTTGTAAAATGTTATCTTCACAGCCTATTAACCTTCCTCTAAGATGTACACGCAGGTCGTCAGCCATTGGCTTCATCAGTTCAGTACAAAAGTTATTTGAAACTGGAGACAGCAAATGAGGTAATTAATTTTTCAAGATTGATGAAGGTGTTCACTACTGTAGCCTTGATGAATATCAGATTCATAAAGATACATTGGTGTTGCATACATCAATTGGGTATCACAGATACTCTATACTAGTTGTGGTGCCATTGGAAAGTCATACGAATAGGCTGGACAAATATTTCAATTAAAACGTTTCAATCTGAGAAGGATTTATCTGATATGGCCCTGTTTACCTGCTATAGTCTTCATTCAATCTCATGTTCTATACTTTTATATCCATAACAGCTCTATACATTGATGGATTATGAAGGCCATGATAACGGATAAAACAATAGAGATAATGGCGATCTTGCAACAACGGAATGACTGCCTCTGCATGACGGTTCTCCACAAGGTATGATCGAAAAACTCAAACACAAATGGTAACCTTTAATGACTAATGGAATAAAGATTAGGAAGAGTAGTGGGAGTTGCCGAGAAATACAAGGTCCAATGAATGCAAAAAATGGTTTGCTTCATCTTCCTCCTAAGAAAAATGGGGTGAAGACTTCTGTAAGTGACGTTACGTGATTCTTAAAAGGCATTCGAAGATTAAACAGAAACCCAAGGAATATGACTGTATTTTGCAGTGGAATACCAACGCCATACAGGTGTAGAAGGAACGGTATGACAGATTACTGAACGCCCATTTAGAATACTGTTTAATTAATAGAAAAACTTAGATCTATGAGAGGTGGCCTGGTTTGAAGCGCATTCAAAGATACATTGGAGAGATGCTGCTACAAGTCAACATCGAGTGCCTGTACAGGTAATACAAACTCTTCAATATCTATAGATGGCCAAATATTTGAAAAGTTAACAGAGGCCCGGTCATTATTGGTAATAGGAACAGAGTAGTGCAAAGGGCACAGATTTCAGGCACGGATTGAGTTTGTACAAAGTATAAAAATTCCTATCTACCCAGACACGGAAGTGCCTCTCTGATAGTAAATCTTTAAAGAATAGTGTCAAATTAGACTCGGAGGTCTTTAGAATGGGTTTGGGCTAAGATGTTTTAATGGTAGACAGAATCACAAGTTTTTCCAAGATCGAAAAAGACAAATAACAAAATGATTATCGTTAAATGCATTGTAAATACCTGTATCTAATAGGGTTAAGGAGTTGATGTTAAGCCAACGATTGTGAAAATCATGTTGATAAGGGAGGAGAATTTCAGGTTTCTTTGTACCATGCTAAACGTTTGTTAACAAAATATAAAAAAGAATTACAATTTGCAAAAAGTAAGAGCTTTGGATCTACAGTGAGATACATCAAGGCCCAAAGTACCTGGCAGATGAAAAGAAAATACAATAGCAACTCTCTACTGGAGAGGTCACATACTTTGCATTTGGTTTGTTCATCATGATGTGTTTCCCAAACTGTCATAAGTACTTGTAACCAAGCTTAAGCCTGGCCACTACAACATCAGTCTGCTTACGTTGCAAGTTGCTCCATAAACGTGCTTATGTACGTTCATGTTATCAAGCTACCCAAGCTACCCAAGACTCTGCCAAGCTACCCAAGACTCTATAACTCTACCCGGTAGATCATCAGATGCAGCATTCTCCATCTGACCTCAACATTCTGAACATGACTATAAATACTCCCATGCCTTCCACCCCAGGTAGATCTGTGTGTGACTTGAAAAAGCCCACTGTGTGGGTGAAACGTTGTCAATAAAGGATCACATTATACTGCATATGTGTTTATATTTCCACAGTAGCTTTAGGTAGAGATCGTTTTGATAAGGACCTGCCTCGTATGGGCCAGTAGGCCTTCTGCAGTGTTCCTACATTCTTATGTTCTTATGTTCTTAGTGGGTTATAAATTTACTCAGGATTCTTATTGCAATCTTGTAATATTCATTTTCATTATTTCATTCTCTCCTAATATTGCTCCTACTGCTAGACAGAGACATACCAAAATTATATTCTACATAATCCTTCGGGGAACTTTTTCTTGGCAAATGCATCAACTTTATCATGGAATCTATAACAATTGTACAGTTACACAATAACTCCTTTTTACAAGATTGCTTCTCCAAGGAGCATGTTGTTAGAGAGATGATGTGAGTCAAGCGCCTTCAGTGATGACAGAATCAGTAATAATTATAGAACCAAGCTCAGTGTCATAAGTTAACTTTAGCGACATTAAGATGGCAAAGAATTCAGTTTGCAGTGTAGACGCCCAGCTGTTAATTGTTATGTTTAACTCAAGAAAGTTCTTACTGATCTTAACTAGGGAGGTGGCAACAAGTGCAGATACCGCCCTGCCAGTTGAATCGTGTTTAGATCCATCAGTGTATATAACCTGTGATAAATTATTACTACTTTTACTATTATGACTTTTACAAGTAATTTAAAGAAGGAATTACTATTAATGAGCTTGGGAGGGGGTTGCTGATATGTGATATTAAATGAACACATCTTCCATGGACGGGTGAAATGCTCTGGTTGTCTACAGTGATACAGTTCATGCAGGTTATAAAACTTAATATAATTGCATGCTTTCATAACCCATTTAGATCTATATGTATTTACTTCTAGACATATAGTAAGATTCACATATAGTAAGATTCTGGTTAATTTTTTAACATTCTAATGCCAGCTTCAGTGTTATTCTCAAGAATCCTATCACAGATACTAGAGAAACCTAGCTCCTTCCTCGTATTAAAAACCGTGGTAAATTTAGGACAGCCAAGAATAATTCTGAGGGCTTCATTTTGCCTTATCTCGAAGGGTCGGAGAGAACTTTCTCCAGCTAATATCAACATGGGAGCAGGATAATCAATTAAGGACTTGATATAGGCTATGTACACCATTTTCAATATTCTCACATTAAAGCCAAAACATCCACAGCAGTTGTCGACAAAAAATAAACTGCGAGGTGGTCTGATGAATTCAAATTTTACAGTGATATATCCTAGTTAGAAGGCGATCCGTAGAGTTACTGATGTGTGATAGATCCAATTTGACAATTATATTTGTAAAATTATGCATAAATTATTTCACAAAACGGTTTTAAACTTTACGAGGTAATTCATCACGAAACAAAGGATTTATCGATAAATTTCAGCTGAATACATGCAGATTCTCCAATTTACGTGGTGAAAAATGGTGGTTATTATTCTTTTTAAATGCTCTAGAATGCCTCCTATGTTCGGATTGAAAAGTTCAGCACTGATGTATTTTTCTCAAAGTAAGGTTCACCTTGTCATTAGCCAGTGGAGTTAATTATATTTTACATATCGAGATACTGATTGTCTCTATCATACCTGGAAAATTATTCTTCTCATCGGTATCAAATTTTCAACAATGCATTAACTTACTGAAAAGAAAGTTTGAATGATTTTGGGTTATGTAATTACCTCTACCAAACTTATTTAAGAAATACTAATGGGAAGATCAGAACGTGTCCTTGGATTACTCGAAGGTGTAGGGAGGCAAAAACTAAGTACACTAGAGAATGGAAAAAGTAGAGAAGACAAAGGACCAAGAAAAACAAGGAGATTAGTCGAAAATCCAGAAACGAGTATGCACAGATAAGGAGGGAGGCCCAGCATAGCATCGAAAATCAAGTCTGGCCCAAAGCTGCTGTATAGTCACATTAGAGGGAAGACAACAGTCACAGACCAGGAGACCAGGCTGAGGAAAGAAAGAAAATGGGGAACTCACAAGAAATGATCAAGAGGTGTGTGAGGAGCTCAACACGAGATTTAAGGAATTATTTACAGTGGAGACAGGAAGGCCTCTGAGAAGACATCACAGAGGGGGACACCAACAAGGAACATACCAACAAGTGTTGGATGACATACAAACAACTGAGGAGGAGGTGGAGAACCTAAGTGACTTTGATACCTCAAAGGCGATGGGACCGGGCAACATTTCCCCGTGTCACTAGTTACCCCAACCGTGCATGGTTTATTATCATCTTGTTCTACATAATTTATTATTTCTGGATTTTCGCTAGTATCTTACTGAGTAAAAACTGAGAGGAAGTAAGTGTTGAAAATTTCTCACATATCCTTGTCAGTGTCAGTGATCTGATCTGAGTCACTCTTAAGTGGGCCTATCTTGTCCCTAATTTTGCTTCTGTATACCTGAAGGAACGCTTTTGGGTTAGTCTTCGAATCCCTTGTGACTTTAGCCTCATAATCCCTTTTTGCTTTTCTTATTCCTTTTTTTATTTCTCTCTTTAACTGAATATATTGATTTCTTAACTGCCCATCCCCTCTTTTGATACGCTTATACATGTCCCTCTTTTGACCAGTGAGATGTTATAATCTATTGTTCATCCATTTCGGATCATTTTTGTTAGATCTAATTTCCCTACTCGGAACAAAAGTTGTCTGGGTATCCAGAACTATGCTCTGAAAAACGTCATATTGGCAACCAACATTACTTACCTGACCCATAGTCAGGTCATTCCAATTTAGCCCACCCAAATAATTTCTCAGTCCCATGAAGTCAGCCAATTGGATGTCTGGGACAGAGACTTGATTGCAGTTATCTGGGTAATTCCTTGATGTGTTGAAACTGAATGATTTATGATTGCTTTCCCAAAGCACATCATTAACCTTAAGATTATTAGTTAGTGATTCTTTGTTGGCAAGAACCAAGTCAAGCAGGGTGTTTCCTCTAGTTGGTTCTGCCACAGACTGTTTTAAAAGGCAATCATGAACCATATCAAGTCACTAGACTCCGTTATAGCAATAATATCTATATTACCTGCACTTTCAAGTAATCTTAGCTCATTTCTTAGACTCCTACTATTTGTATAGTAAACCTTAAGGGAGCTAGTCACTCGTTGCCCTCTACTGTCTCTGTTTGTTTGTTGAACAATTGCTTTGCCTTTTCTAGCAATTTTATTTTGAATATTGTCCTGTAAACATATCCCTGAGGTATCTTGGTAATATCTACTGTTTTCAACCCTAGTACTGCAGCCTGATTGTTTCCCACAAACACCCATACCTCTATAATCTATCAGTTTAAAGTCCTAAACAAGTCATCAATTACCCTCTCAATCGAATTGTCTAATGCAACCACTCCATCCCCAGAGAGATGAGCCCCATCCCTTGCACACATATCATGTTTGCCATAGAATTTGCCCCATTTATCAAAGAATGGGATTGCAAGTTCCTTGCAGTACCTGTCTAGCCAGCAATTTATACCAATTGCCCTAAACATCCATTCATTGCCCATTACCCTTCTAGGCAAGATGCTACATATGATTGGGATCCCTCCCTTAGACCTGACTACATCTATGGCTGACCTGTACTTACCCAGTAGCTCCTGTCTCCTGCCCTTCACGATGTCATTTCCACCAGCACTAAGACAGATAATGGGCTTGTTCCCATTACTTCACATAATATTATCCAACCTTCTGACTATGTCACCAACACCTGCTCCTGGGAGGCACACTCTGTCTGACCTTCCTATATATCTTACCTAAGAGTCTCCCACAATCAGAATATTCTTACCTTGATTAGCCATGCTAATCAAGGTAAGAATCGGTGGTACCTTCAACACCACTAACCACTAAAGTACACCTGTTCTGGAGAACAGAGAATCGTTTTCCTTCCTTCACATCTTCTCTGTTAAACTTCCTTATTGTCCTTCTTCCTGATTTGTGAATCACTTGCCACTTAATGCACCTGCCACTCTCCAACTCACTGCTGGTAACTTTTTTCTACTTACTATCGCCAACCATCTCATACTCATTTCCAAACCGATCTAGGCGAAGCTTCAACCTCCTATTTTCCTCCTGAAGAAATAAAACCTCCTACTTCAACACTTTAACCTGAGAGTCTAAAACTCTACAACAAGCCATGGTACTTGGTAACACCCCACCTAATTCCCATACAGTGGTACTGGTAGATTTATTTCATGCAATGGTTGATTTAGTTATGCAGTGGTAGATTTATCTTAAGAACTGATAGATTTATGTTATGCAGGAGGAGATATATGTTATGCAGGGGTAGATTTATTTTATGCAGGGACAGATTTTATCTAATGCACTCGTAGATTAATCTTATGCAGGGGTAGATTTATCTTATGCATAGGTAGATTTATCTATGCAGTGGTAAATTTGTCTTATGTAGGGGTAGATTTATCTTTTGCAGTCGTAGATTTTTCTTATGCAATGGTAGATTTATTTTATGCAGTGGTAGATTTATCTTATGCAGAGGCAAATTTATCTTACGCAGGGGGAGATTTTTCTTATGCAGTGGTAGATGTATCTTATGCAGTGGTAGATTTATGTTACGCAGGAGAAGATTTATCTTATGCAGTAGTAGATTTATCTTATGCAGTGGTAATTTATCTTATGCAAGGGGAGATTTATCTTATGCAGTGGATGATTTATCTTATGCAGTGGTAGATTTATCTTATGCAGGGGGAGATTTACCTTACGCAGGCGGAGATTTATCTTATGTAGGGGAGATTTATCTTATGCAGTGGTAGATTTATCTTATGTAGGGGAGATTTATCATATGCAGTGGTAAATTTATCATATATAGGGGAGATTTATCTTATGCATACTCCAATATGTGATCCTTGTTGCTGTGTCCCATCTCTGGAACATTCTGTCTCTGTCCACCTTGCCGATTCCTCTCAGTATTTTATATGTAGCTATCATGTCCTCCCTACCTCTCCTGTTCTCCAGTGTCGTCAGGTCGATTTCCCTTAATCTTTCCTCGTAGGACATACCCCTTAGCTCCGGGACTAGTCTTGTTGCAAACCTTTGCACTTTCTCTAGTTTCCTTAAGTGCTTGGCCAGGTGTGGATTCCAAACTGGTGCCGCATACTCCAATATGGGCCTAACATACACAGTGTACAGGGTCCTGAACGATTCCTTATTAAAATGTCGGAATGCTGTTCTTAGGTTGCTAGGTTCCCGTATGCTGCAGCAGTTATTTGATTTATGTGTGCCCCAGGAGATGTGCCCGGTGCTATACTCACCCTAAGATCTTTTTCAATGAGTGAGGTTTGTAATCTCTGGCCCCCCTAGATTGTACTCCGTCTGCATCCTTCTTTACCCTTCCCCAATCTTCATGACTTTGCACTTGGTGGGGTTGAACTCCAGAAGCCAGTTGCTGGACCAGGCCTGCAGCCTGTCGAGATCCCTCTGTAGTTTTGCCTGTGTGTGTTTGTGTGTGTGTGTGTGTATGTGTGTGTGTGTGTGTGTGTGTGTGTGTGTGTGTGTGTGTGTGTGTGTGTGTGTGTGTGTGTGTGTGTGTGTACTCACCTCATCGTGGTTGCAGGGGTCGTGTGTATGTGTGTGTGTGTGTGTGTGTGTGTGTGTGTGTGTGTGTGTGTGTGTATTTAACTGTGTGTGAATTAATATGAGTGTGTGAGTGAGTTGGTGTATGGGAGGCAGAGTGAGTGGAGGGAGGTAGGGAGAAAGAGAGAGAGATAGAGGGAGGGAGGAAGGCAGAAGCAAATGGGGAGAGAGAGATGGAGAGTTGGAAAGTGAGGAGAATAGGGGAGTGAGTGGCAATGGGAGAGGGAGAAATGGAGAAAATACTGGGAAAGAAAGAGAGAAGAGGGTAGAGAAAGATTAGGAGGAGGTGGAAGAGGAGGAGAGAGAGAGATAGAGAGAGAGAGAGAGAAGGGGAGGGAGACAGGGGGAGAGTAAGGAAGAGAGAGAGAGAGAGGGTAAAGTGAAAGGCAGAGTAAGGGGGGAATGTGTGTGTGTGTATGGGAATGTGTGTGCTCACCTATTTGTGATTGCAGTCGCCGATTCAAAGCTCCTGGCCCCGCCTCTTCACTGCTCGCTACTAGGCCACTCTTCCTTCTTTATTAGCTTTATCGTACCTCTTCTTAAAGCTATGTATGGATCGTGCCTCCATTACATCGATTCCCAGACTGTTCCACTTCCTGACAACTCTCTGAATGAAGAAATACTTCCTAACATCCTTGTGATTCATCTGAGTCTTCAACTTCCAACTGTGACCCGTCGTTCCTGTGTCCAATCTCTGGAACATTCTGTCTCTGTCCACCTTGTCAATTCCTCTCAGTATTTTATGTCATTATGACATCTTCCTCTCTCCTGTCCTCCAGTGTCGTCAGGTCTATTTCCCTTAACCTTTCCTGGTAGGACATGCCCCTTAGCTCCAGTACTAGTCTTGTTGCAAACCTTTGTACTTACTTGGCTCCAAACTGGTCCTGTATACTCCAGTATAGGCCTGACATACACTGTGTACAAGGTCCTGAACGATTCCTCATTGAGATGATTGATTGCTATTCTTAGGTTTGCTAAGCGCCCATATGCTGCAGCATTCTTTTCCTTGCATTAGGTTTGTAGTCTCGGGCCTCCTAGACTGTACTCCGTCTGCGGTTTTCTTTCCCTATCCCCAATCTTCATGTCTTTGCACTTGGTGGGGTTGAACTCCATGAGTCAGTTTCTAGACTAGGCCTGCAACTTGTCCAGATCCATTTGTAGTTCCATCTGGTCCTCGTCTGATTGAATTTAGGGGCACTTCTGAGTCTATTCACTCTGTCATGTTCACAAATACCAAAAACAGCAACGGTCGTATGACTGACCCCTGTGGAACCCCGCTCGTTACATGCGCCCACTCTGACACCTCGTCACGTACAATGACTCGCCGATGTCTTCTCGACAGGTATTCCGTGATCCATTGCAGTGCCTTCCTTATTATACCTGCCTGGTCCTCCAGCTTTTGCACTAATCTCTTGTGTGGAACTGTCAAAAGCCTTCTTACAGTCCCTCTCTCTCTTGTCTTACTGCTTTCACCCTGTCATAGAACTCCAGTAGGATTGTGACTCAGGATTTCTCGTCTCTGAAACCGTGCTGGTTGTCGTTGATATGCTCATTCCTTTCTAGGTGCTCCGCCACTTATCTCCTGATAATCTTCTCTATGACTTTGCGTAGTATACATGTCAGTGACACTGGTCAATGGTTTAGAGCTTCGTGCCGCTCTCCTTTTTTAAAAATTGGGACTACATTTGCTGTCTTCCATACCTCGGGTAGTCGCCATGTTTCGACAGATTTGTTGAAGATTGTTGTTAGTGGTATACATAGCTACTCTGCTCCCTTTCTCAAGACCCATGGAGAGATGTTATCCGGCCACATCGCCTTTGTGGTATCTAGCTCGCTTTGCAGCCTCTTCACTTCCTCCTCGGTTATATTTACTATGTCCAACACTTGGTGGTGTGCCATACCTCTCTGTCTTACCGCAGTGTGTGTGTGTGTGTGTGTGTGTGTGTGTGTGTGTGTGTGTGTGTGTGTGTGTGTGTGTTTGGGTTTTTGTATATGTGAGGGTTTGTGTGTGTGTGGGAATGTGTGTGTGGATCTATATGAGTGTGGGTTTACTGAGTGTGTGAAAGGTAGTGGGTGGGATTGCGTGTTACGGTGTATGAGTGTGTATGTGGGTTTTGTATGTTACACGTGGTCTACTGTTCTCCTCTGACATGACCTGACCCAGCAGCCCCCAACTAGCTTGTGCCTTGTATGCTTATTCTTCTTCCTAAAAGGCTCTAATCTGATAGATACCTGTCTACCCGCACTGGTTATGTTTTAAATTACCAATTATTATTCGTTATTGAGTACTTACTAGCCTATTCTTTTTCATACTAGAAGAGTAACCGTTCACAACACAGCTGGCGGAACTTAGACACCCACAACTGACTCTCAATACAACGCACAGGTGAATATACTTGCGAAGCAGCCTGTAGAATATCCAACTCTGTGTGAAGTCGTAGCGTAGCAATTCCACCTCCGTTTCTTCTCTGTATATGATATAATCCTATTTACTATGCTTCTTTTACTGGTCACACAATGATTTAACTTTATCTCTCTTGGGTGACACATGTGGCAACATAGCTTGTGTGTGTGTACTCACCTAATTGTAGTTGCAGGGGTCGAGACTCAGCTCCTGGTTCCACCTCTTCACTGAACGCTACTAGGTCCTCTCTCCCTGCTCCATGAGCTTTATCATACCTCGTCTTAAAGCTATGTATGGTTCCTGCCTCCATTACATCACTCGTCAGACTTTTCCACTTCCTGACCACTCTATGACTGAAGAAATACTTCCTAACATTCCTGTGACTCATCTGAGTCTTCAACTTGGAAGAATGACCCCTCGTTTCTGTGTCCCCTCTCTGGAACATCTCTCTGTCCACCTTGTCTATTCCACGCAGTATTTTGTATGTCGTTATCATGTCTCCCCTAACCCTCCTGTCCACCAGTGTCGCCAGGCCGATTTCCCTTAACTTTTCTTCGTAGGACATTCTCCTTAGCTCTGGAACTAACCTTGTCGCAAACCTTTATACTTTCTCTAATTTCTTAACGGGCTTGACCCGGTGCGGGTGTGTGTGTGTGTGTGTGTGTGTGTGTGTGTGTGTTTGTGTGTGTGTGTGTTTGTGTGTGTGTGTGTGTGTGTATGTATGTGTGTGTCTCCCAGGACATTTTTTTCATCAACTTCAAGATTTCTCTGGCAAGAAAGAGGGTGAGCCAGTGTCAAGTTATACCTTAGGTAACATTATCGGCGCCGCTCCTTAAACACAAGACAAGCAAGTTGCACTGACTATGTCTAATGAAATACAGTTCCTGACGTAGATATCTAAGAAGAGACAACACAATTGTTTTGCCCCTGTCGAAGAGTGAGCACAGCGCGACTGATTGAGGTGACTGACATGTTCCACTGACTGAGGTTACTGAGGTCAGATGGCTAACTGCAGTAATTTTGATGACTTAGATGACAGAGGTCACTGAGGTGGCTTAGAGAATTGACTGAGGTGAATTACGTAAACTGAATGAATGTTGAAGGGTACTCAGATGACTGACTGACACGACTTATTTAATGACTTTACTGTTTCACTTCACTTTGTTGGCTGATTCAGGTTGTTTAAGTAACCATTTTATGTAACCTACTGAATTAATTGTTTTAGGTAATAGACTGAGGTGATTTAAGTGATTTAGCTGATGTGATTAAAACAATTGAAGTGAGTGAGGTGACAAGCTTGAAGAGAAGCTAATTGATATATTTGGAGAAACAATCTTTCAAAAAAACAATATCTCAGCAAATATTAATGGAAAAGTATCAGGAAAGAACATTGTGCGAGGAATAGTTGACTCTTAGAAGAGTGAAGCAAAACTCAGAGCAAAAATGTGAGTTGAGTATTCTGAACTTCCTAATTTCACTGAAACATTGCATCTAGGATTTTGAATATGCAGCAGGTAAAGAAAATTATTAGTTTTAATTTATACAGTTGTACCAGCACGTTTACATGAGTCGTTTATAAACACTTCAGAAGGAGGGTCAGGGGAGACATGATAAGGACATATAAAATACTGCAAGGAGTTGACAAGAGATGGGACACAGAAACAAGGGGTCACAATTGGAAGTTAAAGATTTCTATGAGTCAAAAGGATGTTAGGAAGTATTTCTTCAGTCATATAGTTGTCAGGAAGTGGAGCCTGAAAAATGATGTAGTTTTAAGACGAGGTTTGATAAAGGTCATGGAGCAGGGAGAGAACCTAGTAGCAATCAGTGAACAGGCGGGGCCAGGAGCTAAGACTCGACCCTTGCAACCACAAATAGGTGAGTACACACACACACACACACACAGTACTTAAGAAATTAGAGAAAGTACAAAGGTTTGCAACAAGGCTAGTTCCGGAGCTAAGGGGAATGTCCTACGAAAAAAGATTGAGGGAAATCGAACTGACGACACTGGAGGACAGGAGGGTCAGGTGAGACATGATAACAACACACAAAATACTGTGTGGGATAGACAAGATGGACAGAGAGAGGATGTTCCAGAGAGGTGACACAGAAACAAGGGGTCACAATTGGAAGCTGAAGACTCAAACGAGTCACAAGGATGTTAGGAAGTACTTCTTCAGTCACAGAGTGGTCAGGAAGCGGAATAACGTAGGAAGTGATGTAGTGGAGGCAGGAACCATACATAGCTTTAAGACGAGGTATCACAAAACTCAGGAAGCAGAGGGAGAGAGAGGACCTAGTAGCAATCAGTGAATAGGCGGGGCCAGGAGCTGAGTTTCGACCTCTGCAACCACAATTAGGTGAGTAAAATTAGGTGAGTACACACACACACACACACTGCTATGCGAACTAGATACCTCAAAGGTGACAGGGACAGATAATATCTTTCTGTTGGTCCTGAGAGAGGGAGCAGAGGCGCTCTGTGTACCACTAACAACAATCTTTAACACATCTATTAAAACAGGGCGACTTCCGCAGGTATGGAAGACAGAAAATGATAATCTTCTCCACGACTGCATAGTATGCAAAGTCATGGAGAAGATTATCAGGAGAGGAGTGGTGAACCACCTAGAAAGGAATGAGCTTTCTGCGAGAACCATCAGGATTTAGGGAGGGGAAATCTGTGCCACATTCGTCCTAGAGTTTAATGATAAAGTGA
>NC_091381.1:12142075-12144575 GCF_038502225.1 Cherax quadricarinatus | reverse complement strand
AAACATTGAAAATGTCAACAAACAAACATTAGAGGAGGACATGATCGAGCTGAATAATTTTTAGAGAATCGGGGGATACTTGAGGGGAAAAATTCGACCAGTCAAATTGGTTTTCAGGACAGAAACTGTGCTAAAGCAAGCAACAAGCATGAGTTCCTCTGCCGCAGCAGAATAAGAGCAGCAGAAACTGAGAGGATAAAAAGCTGCAAGGGACAAGAAAGAGAGACAAGGCTAGAGACAGGCAAGGGCAGACTCCACAGGCAGACTACACAAACCCCGAGAAAACAATCATGGAAAAGAAGCTGAAGGTATGGTACACCAATGCAGATGTAATAATGAACAATGTGAAGAATGGCACAAAAGAACCATGGAGGCATACCCAGACATCATAGCACTCACAGAAACAAAGCTTATGGGAATGATAGCAGATGCGATCTTTCCAACTGGGTATCAGATCATGAGGAAAGATCGAAGGAACAGAGGAAGTGAAGGAGTTGCAATGCTCATCAAAAACCACTGGAGTTTTGAAAAGTTAGGAGTGGACAATAGGTAATCAGTCCCTCAACCTTGAGTCGACTCAAGGTTGAGGGACTGATTACCTCATTCTCCTCCTGTTCTTCAAGTTTATCCTTTGTATGGACTGATAAAGCCACTGTGTGGCGAAACGTTTCCTTAATAAAGATACCCAAGAGTTGCACATGGGTCTAATTTAACAAGGTTGCCAGAAAGACTAACATGGACAGGAGAAAATTTCTAGCTGTGGATGACATCAATCTCAAGAAGATTGACTGGGAAAAACTGGAGCCACACTGGGACCCAGATACATGGAGGGCCATGATGATGGAGGTGGTACTGGAAAACCCCATGCATCAATATGCTAGGGACACTGCCAAGAAAGAGAAAGAGAGGAGAGGATGAGCCAGCAAGGCTGAACCTCATATTCACCTTGAGTAGTTTATGCACTGGGGACATCACATACGAAAAATCATTTGGAGTTAGGGATCATGTGGTCCTGAGCTTCAAATACATTTTATAACTAAAAGTAGAGAGGGGAAACAGAACCAGTGGAATGGGAGAAGCCAAACTATAAAACAGTGGACTACACTGGTATGAGAAATTTCATGTATGATAAAAACAGTGAATAAAAACAGTGAAGAAAATGATGGGATATGTGACCATGAATTGCAAAGAAGTGGAAGAGAGGTTCCTACGTAAGGGCCAAAGGGCAACAGATTCAATGGGAAGACCAGAACGAGCCTTTGGTTCAACCAAAGGTGTAGAGAGGCCAAAACTAAGTACCCTAGATAACAGAAAATGATAGAAGACAAAGGATGGAGGAAAATAAGGAAATTAGCTGGAGAGCCAGAAATGAATATGCATGGATAAGGAGGGACGTCCAGAGGAAATACAAGAATAACTTAGCATCGAAAGGCAAATCTGACTCAAAGCTGTTGTACAGCCACATCAGGAGAATGAAGGAAGGAAGGAAGGAGGGAAGATCACAGACTGGATGGACTGACTGGACTACAGTAGACCAGAATGATAGGGTACACCAAAAAGTGCTAGATACACTACACACAACCGAGGAGGAGGAGGTGAAGAGGCTGCTAAGTGAGATAGAAGCCTCAAAGGCAGTTAGTGGAACCGGACGTCTCTTCGTTGGTCCTGATAGAGGGAGCAGAGGTGTTGTGTGTGCCACTAACAACAATCTTTAACACACCTATCGAGACAGGGCATCTACCTGAGGTGTGGAAGACAGGAAATATAGTTCCAATCTTTCAGAAAGGAGACAGGCCAGTAGCATTCAAGTACAGATCAGTGTCACTAGCGTCTATATTACAAAATCACATAGAAACTTATTAGGAAACGACTGGTGGAGCATCTAGAAAAAAATGAGCTTATGCACGATAACCAGCACGGTTTCACGGAGGGAAAATTCTGTAACAAACCAAGTGGAGTTTTACGACAAATTGACAGAAGTAAGGCAGAGGAAAGAGAAGAAGGAAGACTGCATTTCTTGGATGGTTAGAAGGCTTTACAGTTCTGCACAAGAGATTAGTGCAAAATCTAGAGTAGCAGGCAGGAATAACAAGGCACTGCAGGGGATAAGAGAATACCTGACAGGAAGGAAACAACGAGTGATGGTACGTGACGAGGTGTCAGAGTGGGCGCCTGTGACAAGCAGAGTTCCACATGGGTAAGTCCTAGGGCCGGTGCTGTTTCTGGTATATGTGAATGATATGACTGGAGGGAAAGATTTAGAGGCGTCCCTGTTTGCAGACAACGTGAGGATAATGCTGAGAATTCAAGTGGATGAGGATCATGTAGAACATAATGGGATCTGGAGAGGTTGCAAGCCTGATCCATCAACTGTCTTCTGAAGTTTAATCTTACCAAGTGCAACGTAATAAATATTGGGGAAGGTCAAAGAAGACCGCAGAGTACAGCCTAAAAAGCAAAAGACTACAAACCTCACTCAAGAAAAAGGATCTTGGGGTGA
>NC_091381.1:12124575-12137075 GCF_038502225.1 Cherax quadricarinatus | reverse complement strand
CCACCCTGCCTTGGTGGGAATCGGCCAGTGTGATAATAAATAAATATATATATATATATATATATATATATCTATATATATATATATATATATATATATATATATATATATATATATATATATATATTCATAAATATATATAAGCAGAGAAGGTGGCAGCAGTAGGCCTGAGGAAGTAGCGCCGCCATAACAGGTTGGGTGTCATCACAAATAAGAAGTGTACTTACCAAAAGTGAAGTGTAAATTATAAAAGTAGCAGTATACAAGTGATAAGTGTGGTAAATGAGGACTCAAAAGGGCAACGAGAAAAGAATAGTTGAAGAAGTTGGAGGCGGAAGGGCGAGGAGCACGAGTCATCGTACAGCAAGCATCGTACAGCGAGCATCGTACAGCGAGCATCGTACATCAGGCATCTGGATGGACGTCCCCTCTAAGTTGTAACGTACAAATCACCTGTTTGTGGTTGGTGGGAAGTTTTGAGTGGTAGAGCCGGCCCTGCGATCACTGGTAGCTGGCTATCACAAACCCTGCTCCAGAGCGATTATCATACACACAACACCTAGCAGTAGTAGGAAGATAAAATTTGTAGGAGCAAGGAATAGGCAGGACGATTAAGTCGGGGCTAATGGGACTACAGCCCTGACAACAGTTTCGAGAGATAATGTTTTAGGACACAAAGACAGTACAATCTGAGAAGCAAGTATTGGGTACACATGTAGTAAAAGGTAGTACATAACTGGGTGAAAGAAAGACTCGTTAACACACGCTAGTATTAATGGTATCTTAATAGTATTACGGATACACAGAGGTGAAATGTATTTCTGGGACATATAAACAACTGACGTGCTCACACACATACGCGTGCACACACATACACACTCGGGGCCAGGAGCTGAGTCTCGACCCCTGAAACCACAACTAGGTGAGTACACACACCCACTCATTTACACAGCTGATCCTTGGAATTTGACCGCGTCCCCTCACCCCCCCACACACCTTTCCCTCCCCCACAGACCTTTCTCCTCCCCCGCTCTTGCCTTCACTCCTCCTCCCTCCTATCTTTCTCTCTCCCCCTCCTTCGTGTTTCTCTCTCATACCCTTTTTCCCTCCCCTCTCTCTCTCTCTCCCTCTTTCTACCCTTTCTCTCTCCCCCTCTCACCCTCTCCCTCCTCTAGCCTTCTGTCTGTGGTAAAAAAAAAAAAAAAAAAAAAATGGGTGGCCCTAGAAGATGGAAAACCAGAGATCTGGTGGACGAACCAGGGAGGAAAGACTGGGAGTTAGAGCTCCAAAAAAGGGAGGAAGAGTGGGGAAGGAAGATAGTAGAGCTTGGTAAGAAAATGGAGGAGCAGATAGCTGAAGAGTGCAGGAAGTGGGAAGTACAGGTCTTAGCAGCAGAAGCTAGGATACAGTACTTAGAAGAGAAACTGCAAAGCCTGAAACAGATTAGAGAGACAAATGACAATTCAGATGTGACATCAGGAAATTCAATGTCAGGCGCAGACAAGGCGACGGTAAGCAGCAAAGGAGACATGCTGTACGCGAAGGCCCTATCAGACCCACGTGGGGCCAGGGAAAAGACGAGGAGCACACTAAGATCAAGTGACAGGTCCGAAGACAATGAAGGTATGCTATATGCAGAGATTCTAACAGCCAACTGCAGTAGCAAGGGACAGCTGGTCATGAAAGACAGTTCACTGAGAATAGAAGTTTCAGATATGACAGGGACTGAAGGCAAGAACATGTCAATGGAAGGAAATAAAATGCCTCAGAGGAAGCAGATGGGGACTCAGTGGGAGGAGGAAAGGGCGAGGTCAGTTTTTGTGTATGGGCTCCAAGAAGCCAAGGGGGACAGCTTCGAAGGAATAAAACAGGAGGAGAAAAAAATGATTGAAGGCATCATGAAAACAATAGATGAGGGCGATATGACCCAGGTGAAAAATCTTCAGAGAATTAGGTGGTTTGCGAGTGGAAGGATACAGCCTGTCAAAGTAATTTTCAAGGAAGAATCAGTTCGAACCAGGATTCTGCAAGAGAAAGCAAGACTGAGGGACAAACAGGGGTACCAGAGAGTATACCTCGACCGCGACAGAACACAAGAAGAAAGGACTATACTGAAAGAGAGGGTACAGACGCAAGGAGGAACGAGAGGCAATGACGAAGATGAGCAGGACCCAGACACAGGAGGAAGGGCAAACACACCCCACAGAATCTCCCACCAAAAGACTCCAACCGCGACATTCCTAACGCAACTGAGCAACCTATACAACAACCCACTCACTGTTCCCTCTGCCCCCACCCCCATCATCACAAACCCCACCTACACCACAGCCCCATATAGGCCCTCACCAAGGCTCTCGCTCCCCCAACCCCAATATTCTTGCATGACCACAATGATAGAAAAGAAACTGAAAGTTTGGTACACAGACGCAGATGGAATAACAAATAAACATGAGGAGTGGAACGAAAGAATCAGTGAGAAATCCCCAGACATCATAGCAGTCACAGAAACAAAACTCGCTGAGACAATAACAGACACAATCTTCCCAATGGGATATCAGATCCTGAGGAAAGATAGAAGGAGTAGAGGGGGAGGAGGGGTTGCACTGCTCATAAAACACCGATGGGGATTTGAGGAAATGGAAGGCATGGACATGATTGGAGAAAGAGACTACATTGCAGGTACAATTCAGTCCAGAGAACATATAGTCATTGGAGTGATGTATAACCCACCACAGAACTGCAGGAGGCCAAGAGAGGAGTACGAAGAAAACAACAGGGTGATGTTGGACACACTGGCTGAGGTGGCAAGAAGAGCTCGCTCGAGCAGAGTAAAGTTACTGGTAATGGGCGATTTCAACCACAGGGAGATCGACTAGGAAAACCTAGAGCCACATGGGGGTCCCGAAACATGGAGAGCCAAGATGATGGATGTGGTACTTGAAAACCTCATGCATCAACATGTCAGGGACACAACCAGAGAGAGAGGGGAGGATGAGCCAGCAAGACTGGATCTTGTGTTCACCCTGAGCAGTTCAGACATTGAGGACATCACTTACGAGAGGCCCCTTGGAGCTAGCGATCACGTGGTTCTGAGTTTTGATTATATAGTAGAGTTACAAGTGGAGAAGGTAACAGGAACTGAAGGGGACAGGCCAAACTATAAAATGGGGGACTACACAGGTATGAGAAACTTCCTGCAGGAGGTTCAGTGGGACAGAGAAATGGTAGGAAAATCAGTAGACGAGATGATGGAATATGTGGCAACAAAATGCAAGGAGGCAGAGGAAAGGTTTGTTCCCAAGGAAAACAGAAATAATAGGAAGACCAAAACGAGTATTGGTTTACCCGAAGGTGTAGGGAGGCAAAAACTAAGTGCAACAGAGAATGGAAAAGGTACAGGAGGCATAGAATCCTGGAAAACAAGGAGATTAGTAGAAGAGCCAGAAACGAGTAAGCACAGATAAGGAGGGAGGCCCAGCGACAGTATGAAAACGACATAGCGTCGAAAGTCAAATCTGACCCAAAACTGCTGTATAGCCACATTAGGAGGAAGACAACAGTCAAGGACCAGGTGATAAGGCTCAGGAAAGAAGGTGGAGAACTCACAAGAAACGATTAAGAGGTATGTGAGGAGCTCAACACGAGATTTAAGGAAGTATTTACAAGAGACAGGAAGGACTCTGGGGGGACAGACCAGATTGGGACACCATCAAGGAATACACCAACAAGTGTTGGACGACATACATACAGATGAGGAGGAGGTGAAGAAACTGCTAAGGGACATCGATACCTCAAAGGCAATGGGACCAGACAACATCTCCCCGTGGGTCGTTAGAGAGGGAGCAGATATGTTGTGCGTGCCACTTACCACAATCTTCAACACATCCCTGGAAACTGGGCAACTACCTGAGGTATGGAAGACGGCAAATGTAGTTCCCATTTTTAAAAAAGGAGACAGAAAAGAGGCACTAAACTATAGACCTGTGTCATTGACGTGTATAGTATGCAAAATTATGGAGAAGATTATCAGGAGGAGAGTGGTGGAGCACCTGGAACGGAACAGGAGTATAAATGCCAACCAGCACGAATTCACGGAAGGCAAATCCTGTGTCACAAACCTTCTGGAGTTTTATGATAAAATAACAGAAGTAAGACAAGAGAGAGAGGGGTGGGTTGATTGCATCTTCTTGGACTGCAAGAAGGCCTTTGACACAGTTCCTCACAAGAGATTAGTGCAGAAGCTAGAGCATCAGGTGCATATAACAGGAAGGGCACTGCAATGGATCAGAGAATACCTGACAGGGAGGCAACACCGAGTCATGGTACGTAATGATGTATCACAGTGGGCACCTGTGACGAGCGGGGTCCCACAGGGGTCGGTCCTAGGACCAGTGCTATTTTTGGTATATGTGAACGACATGACGGAAGGGTTAGACTCAGAAGTGTCCCTGTTTGCAGATGATGTGAAGTTAATGAGGAGAATTAAATCTGATGAGGACCAGGCAGGACTTCAAAGAGACCTGGACAGACTGGACACCTGGTCCAGCAAATGGCTTCTCGAATTTAATCCTGCCAAATGCAAAGTCATGAAGATGGGGGAGGGGCACAGAAGACCACAGACAGAGTATAGGCTAGGTGGCCAAAGACTGCAAACCTCACTCAAGGAGAAAGATCTTGGGGTGAGTGTAACACCGAGCATGTCTCCGGAAGCACACATCAATCAGATAACTGCTGCAGCATATGGGCGCCTGGCAAACCTGAGAACAGCATTCCGATACCTTAGTAAGGAATCATTCAAGACACTGTACACCGTGTATGTCAGGCCCATACTGGAGTATGCAGCACCTGTTTGGAACCCGCACTTGATAAAGCACGTCAAGAAACTAGAGAAAGTACAAAGGTTTGCGACAAGGTTAGTTCCAGAGCTAAGGGGAATGTCCTATGAGGAAAGATTAAGGGAAATCGGCCTGACCACACTGGAGGACAGGAGGGTCAGGGGAGACATGATAACGACATATAAAATACTGCGTGAAATAGACAAGGTGGACAAAGACAGGATGTTCCAGGGAGGGGACACAGAAACAAGAGGCCACAATTGGAAGTTGAAGACACAAATGAGTCAGAGAGATAGTAGGAAGTATTTCTTCAGTCATAGAGTTGTAAGGCAGTGGAATAGCCTAGAAAATGACGTAGTGGAGGCAGGAACCATACACAGTTTTAAGACGAGGTTTGATAAAGCTCATGGAGTGGGGAGAGAGAGGGCCTAGTAGCAACCGGTGAAGAGGCGGGGCCAGGAGCTATTACTCGACCCCTGCAACCACAAATAGGTGAGTACAAATAGGTGAGTACACACTCACACACACACACACTCACACACACATACACGCACACACACACACACACACACACACACACACACACACACACACACACACACACACACACACACACACACACACACACACTCACACACACACACTCACACACACATACACGCACACACACATACACGCACACACACACGAACACACACACACACACACACACACACACACACACACGCACACACACACACACACACACACACACACACACACACACACACACACACACACACACACACAGTGGGAAACCAAACTACAAAAGGGGGAACTACTCAGGCATGAGGAACTTCCTTCAAAACATTCAGTGGGAGAGGGAACTGACAGGAAAACCAGTACAAGAAATGATGGACTATGTGGCAACAAAATGCAAGGAGGCAGAGGAGAGGTTTGTTCCCAAGGGAAACAGAAATAATGGGAAGAACAGAACGAGTCCTTGGTTCACCCAAAGGTGTAGGGAGGCAAAAACTAGGTACTAGAGAATGGAAAAGGTACAGAAGACAGAGAACTCAGGAAAATAAAGAGTTTAGCCGAAGAGCCAGAAATGAATATGCACAGATAAGAAGGGAGGCTCAGCGACAATATGAAAATGACTTAGCATCGAAAGTCAAGACTGACCCGAAGCTGTTGTACAGCCACATCAGGAGGAAAACAACAGTCAAGGACCAGGTAATCAGACTGAGGAAGGGTGATGGGGAATTCACAAGAAACGACCGAGAGGTATGTCAGGAGCTCAACACGAGATTTAAAGAAGTATTTACAGTGGAAACCAGTAGGACTCCAGGAAATCAGAACAGGGGGGTACACCAGCAAGTGCTGGATGAGGTACATATAACCAAGGAGGCAGTGAAGAAGCTGCTATGCGAACTTGACACCTCAAAGGCGGTGGGACCAGACAACATCTCTCCGTGGGCCCTTAAAGAGGGAGCAGAGATATTGTGTGTGCCATTAACAAAGATCTTCAACACATCATTTGAAACTGGGCAACTCCCTGAGGTATGGAAGATGGCAAATGTAGTCCCAATTTTTAAAAAGGGAGACAGACATGAGGCACTAAACTACAGACCTGTATCACTAACGTGTATAGTATGCAAGGTCATGGAGAAGATCATCAGGAGGAGAGTGGTGGAGCACCTGGAAAGAAACAAGTGTATAATTGACAACCAGCATGGTTTCAGGGAAGGAAAATCCTGTGTCACAAACCTACTAGAGTTTTATGACAAGGTGACAGAAGTAAGACAAGAGAGAGAGGGGTGGATCGACTGCATTTTTTTGGACTGCAAAAAGGCCTTCGACACAGTTCCTCACAAGAGGTTGCTGAAAAAGCTAGAAGATCAGGCACACATAACAGGAAGGGCACTGTAATGGATCAGAGAATACCTGAGACGGAGGCAACAACGAGTCATGGTACGTGACGAGGTGTCAGAGTGGGCGCTTGTGACAAGCGGGGTTCCACAGGGGTCAGTCCTAGGACCTGTGCTGTTCTTGGTATATGTGAACGACATAACGGAAGGGATAGACTCAGAGGTGTCCTTGTTTGCAGATGATGTGAAGTTAATGAGAAGAATCAAATCGGATGAGGATCAGGCAGGACTACAAAGAGACCTGGACAGGCTACAAGCCTGGTCCAGAAACTGGCTCCATGAGTTTAACCCTGCCAAATGCAAAGTCATGAAGATTGGGGAAGAGCAAAGAAGACCGCAGACACAATATAGTTTAGATGGCCAAAGACTGCAAACCTCACTCAAGGAAAAAGATCTGGGGGTGAGTATAACACCGAGCATATCTCCTGAGGCGCACATAAATCAGATAACTGCTGCAGCATACGGGCGCCTGGAAAACCTACGGATAGCGTTCCGATACCTCAATAAGGAGTCGTTCAAGACACTGTATACCATTTACGTCAGGCCCATACTGGAGTATGCAGCACCAGTTTGGAATCCACACCTAGTCAAGCACGTCAAGAAATTAGAGAAAGTGCAAAGGTTTGCAACAAGACTAGTCCCAGAGCTACGGGGATTGTCGTACGAAGAAAGGTTGAGGGAAATCGGCCTGACGACACTGGAGGCCAGGAGGGTCAGGGGAGACATGATAACGACATATAAAATACTGCGCAGAATAGACACGGTGGACAAAGACAGGATGTTCCAGAGATGGGACACATACACAAGAGGTCACAATTGGAAGTTGAAGACTCAGATGAATCAAAGGGATGTTAGGAAGTATTTCTTCAGTCATAGAGTAGTCAAGTCGTGGAATAGTCTAGAAAGTGAAGTAGTGGAGGCGGGAACCATACATAGTTTTAAGGCGAGGTATGATAAAGCTCATGGAGCAGGGAGAGAGAGGACCTAGTAGAAATCAGTGAAGAGGCGGGGCCAGGAGCTATGGCTCGACCCCTGCAACCACAAATAGGTGAGTACAAATAGGTGAGTACATACACACAGTGAAGGGTGAGGCTGGAAAGCATTAACGATGGATTCCTTTTGACGAATATATTGATATTAAGATTGGTGTGTAAATAATGTATATGTCGTTCCGAATAGGTAAAACTGACCAGTTAGCAAGAACTCATTTAAAATTAAAGTCCTTTCTAAAATTTTCTCTTTTACGTTTAAAGATACGTTTTTTAGTTTATGTTAATATAAAATAAATATTTTTTTACCAAAAGAACCTTAGAAAACTTGCCTGACTTTATTATAAAAAGCACAATTTAGCCTAATCCAACTAAATATATTTTAGATAAATGTACAATAATTAAATAATAAACGAACACAATTAAATATATTTTTTGTCGTTAGGTTCAGAATGATTTTTGATAAATTATTGCATACACAATTTTTCGCTTGCCTTAATCGGCAAGACGAACCTTCCTATTTAGCTATTCGAAACGACATATATTTGTATATAAACAAATAACAATTGCACTGGCCTAGACTCGAACCCCCGAACACCCCACCCTGATAACCTCTCAGAATTCGCGATCCCATAAACCCCTAAAACCACCGATGTGACATACATCAGGTACCCAGTAGCACTGGACATGTCACTCCTGATGTGGACACGTGGCTGTGGGGACATGGCTGTGGACACGTGGCTGTAGACATATGGCTGTGGACACATGGCTGTGGACACGTGGCTGTAGACATATGGCTGTGGACACATGGCTATGGACACGTGGCTGTGGACACGTGGCTGTGGACACGTGGCTGTGGACACGTGGCTGTGGACACGTGGCTGTGGACACATGGCTGTGGACACATGGCTGTGGACACGTGGCTGTAGACACGTGGCTGTGGACACATGGCTGTGGACACATGGCTGTGGACACGTGGTTGTGGACACGTGGCTGTGGACACGTGGTTGTGGACACGTGGCTGTGGACACGTGGTTGTGGACATATGGCTGTGGACACGTGGCTGTGGACACGTAGCTGTGGACACGTGGTTGTGGACACGTGGCTGTGGACACGTGGCTGTGGACACGTGGCTGTGGACACGTGGCTGTGGACACGTGGCTGTGGACACGTGGCTGTGGACACGTGGCTGTGGACACGTGGCTGTGGACACGTGGCTGTGGACACGTGGTTGTGGACACGTGGCTGTGGACACGTGGCTGTGGACACGTGGTTGTGGACACGTGGCTGTGGACACGTGGCTGTGGACACGTGGCTGTGGACACGTGGCTGTGGACACGTGGTTGTGGACACGTGGTTGTGGACACGTGGCTGTGGACACGCGGCTGTGGACACGTGGTTGTGGACACGTGGCTGGGCAATCTAAGGAATAATTTCATTCTCCTCTCGTTTGGGATACCAGTTACACAAGCAGTTTACATATTTCCTTGAAAGCACTTGTGTTGGTAAGAAGGGATTAAAGTGCCGGGGACAAAGGGCTGGTAACCACTTCTCCTGTAAAAATTTCCAAATTTAAAAAGAAAAATTTTCGTTTTTCTTTTTAGGTCAACCTACCTTTGTGGGATACGGCCGTTTCGTTGATTTATATATGCCGTGCCAAATATATATATTTTTTTTTTATTATTATTATCACACTGGCCGATTCCCACCAAGGCAGGGTGGCCCGAAAAAGAAAAACTTTCACCATCATTCACTCCATCACTGTCTTGCCAGAAGGGTGCTTTACACTACAGTTTTTAAACTCCAACATTAACACCCCTCCTTCAGAGTGCAGGCACTGTACTTCCCATCTCCAGGACTCAAGTCCCGCCTGCCGGTTTCCCTGAACCCCTTCATGAATGTTACTCTGCTCACACTCCAACAGCACGTCAAGTATTAAAAACCATTTGTCTCCATTCACTCCTATCAAACACGCTCACGCATGCCTGCTGGAAGTCCAAGCCCCTCGCACACAAAACCTCCTTTACCCCCTCCCTCCAACCTTTCCTAGGCCGACCCCTACCCCGCCTTCCTTCCACTACAGACTGATACACTCTTGAAGTCATTCTGTTTCGCTCCATTCTCTCTACATGTCCGAACCACCTCAACAACCCTTCCTCAGCC
Organism: Cherax quadricarinatus; assembly: GCF_038502225.1. NCBI lineage: Eukaryota > Metazoa > Arthropoda > Malacostraca > Decapoda > Parastacidae > Cherax > Cherax quadricarinatus. Next base: position 12,127,178 of record NC_091381.1, on the reverse strand, counting down.
CTCTGGACAACAGTTTTGGTAATCCCGCACCTCCTCCTAACTTCCAAACTACAAATTCTCTGCATTATATTCACACCACACATTGCCCTCAGACATGACATCTCCACTGCCTCCAGCCTTCTCCTCGCTGCAACATTCATCACCCACGCTTCACACCCATATAAGAGCGTTGGTAAAACTATACTCTCATACATTCCCCTCTTTGCCTCCAAGGACAAAGTTCTTTGTCTCCACAGACTCCTAAGTGCACCACTCACTCTTTTTCCCTCATCAATTCTATGATTCACCTCATCTTTCATAAACCCATCCGCTGACACGTCCACTCCCAAATATCTGAATACGTTCACCTCCTCCATACTCTCTCCCTCCAATCTGATATCCAATCTTTCATCACCTAATCTTTTTGTTATCCTCATAACCTTACTCTTTCCCGTATTCACCTTTAATTTTCTTCTTTTGCACACCCTACCAAATTCATCCACCAATCTCTGCAACTTCTCTTCAGAATCTCCCAAGAGCACAGTGTCATCAGCAAAGAGCAGCTGTGACAACTCCCATTTTGTGTGTGATTCTTTATCTTTTAACTCCACGCCTCTTGCCAAGACCCTCGCATTTACTTCTCTTACAACCCCATCTATAAATATACTAAACAACCACGGTGACATCACACATCCTTGTCTAAGGCCTACTTTTACTGGGAAAAAATTTCCCTCTTTCCTACATACTCTAACTTGAGCCTCACTATCCTCGTAAAAACTCTTCACTGCTTTCAGTAACCTATCTCCTACACCATGCACTTGCAACATCTGCCACATTGCCCCCCTATCCACCCTGTCATACGCCTTTTCCAAATCCATAAATGCCACAAAGACCTCTTTAGCCTTATCTAAATACTGTTCACTTATATGTTTCACTGTAAACACCTGGTCCACACACCCCCTACCTTTCCTAAAGCCTCCTTGTTCATCTGCTATCCTATTCTCCGTCTTATTCTTAATTCTTTCAATTATAACTCTACCATACACTTTACCAGGTATACTCAACAGACTTATCCCCCTATAATTTTTGCACTCTCTTTTATCCCCTTTGCCTTTATACAAAGGAACTATGCATGCTCTCTGCCAATCCCTAGGTACCTTACCCTCTTCCATACATTTATTAAATAATTGCACCAACCACTCCAAAACTATATCCCCACCTGCTTTTAACATTTCTATCTTTATCCCATCAATCCCGGCTGCCTTACCCCCTTTCATTTTACCTACTGCCTCACGAACTTCCCCCACACTCACAACTGGCTCTTCCTCACTCCTACAAGATGTTATTCCTCCTTGCCCTATACACGAAATCACAGCTTCCCTATCTTCATCAACATTTAACAATTCCTCAAAATATTCCCTCCATCTTCCCAATACCTCTAACTCTCCATTTAATAACTCTCCTCTCCTATTTTTAACTGACAAATCCATTTGTTCTCTAGTCTTTCTTAACTTGTTAATCTCACTCCAAAACTTTTTCTTATTTTCAACAAAATTTGTTGATAACATCTCACCCACTCTCTCATTTGCTCTCTTTTTACATTGCTTCACCACTCTCTTAACCTCTCTCTTTTTCTCCATATACTCTTCCCTCCTTGCATCACTTCTACTTTGTAAAAACTTCTCATATGCTAACTTTTTCTCCCTTATTACTCTCTTTACATCATCATTCCACAAATCGCTCCTCTTTCCTCCCGCACCCACTTTCCTGTAACCACAAACTTCTGCTGAACACTCTAACACTACATTTTTAAACCTACCCCATATCTCTTCGACCCCATTGCCTATGCTCTCATTAGCCCATCTATCCTCCAATAGCTGTTTATATCTTACCCTAACTGCCTCCTCTTTTAGTTTATAAACCTTCACCTCTCTCTTCCCTGATGCTACTATTCTCCTTGTATCCCATCTACCTTTTACTCTCAGTGTAGCTACAACTAGAAAGTGATCTGATATATCTGTGGCCCCTTTATAAACATGTACATCCTGAAGTCTACTCAACAGTCTTTTATCTACCAATACATAATCCAACAAACTACTGTCATTTCGCCCTACATCATATCTTGTATACTTATTTATCCTCTTTTTCTTAAAATATGTATTACCTATAACTAAACCCCTTTCTATACAAAGTTCAATCAAAGGGCTCCCATTATCATTTACACCTGGCACCCCAAACTTACCTACCACACCCTCTCTAAAAGTTTCTCCTACTTTAGCATTCAGGTCCCCTACCACAATTACTCTCTCACTTGGTTCAAAGGCTCCTATACATTCACTTAACATCTCCCAAAATCTCTCTCTCTCCTCTGCATTCCTCTCTTCTCCAGGTGCATACACGCTTATTATGACCCACTTCTCGCATCCAACCTTTACTTTAATCCACATAATTCTTGAATTTACACATTCAAATTCTCTTTTCTCCTTCCATAACTGATCATTTAACATTACTGCTACCCCTTCCTTTGCTCTAACTCTCTCAGATACTCCAGATTTAATCCCATTTATTTCCCCTCACTGAAACTCTCCTACCCCCTTCAGCTTTGTTTCGCTTAGGGCCAGGAC